>NC_057806.1:557685657-557725344 GCF_018294505.1 Triticum aestivum
GTGGGATTGTTTTACCGAGTGATTTTCGACTCTATCTAGATGATGTAAGTGATAGCATACAGGGTTAATACCCAGCTCCAGATTTACACACGCTCGATCCGATCAAGCACACGTCAGTGTCTCCAACAAGCAATGTCAACTTAGCAAGATTTATCTCTTTCCTTTTAGACAGCTTACCACACACACATGTCCTGAGGGGGCCGTGTGGTTAGCAATGTTTCTGTTTTTGTAGGATAATCCTGAAAGGAACGACTACTTGGTTTACTTGTCTATACCCACGCGCTCCACAAGTTTGGTGTCCCATTCAGCGTAGAGTATTATATATGGGTGTCAGTTGTGCACACCCAATAATTACTACTATCAAGGAGTATCGAATACTTGATTGTAAGCATTTAGTAGTTCAGGCCCTTTCATTTGCATTGGCATTGCTCTATGTCAATCTCATGCATCATGTCTTCATTGAATCATTAAACCATATATGTCTAACAAAAACCAACCATTGGTGGTTGGATAGTTAAGAGGTTCTGGCTTAGCATGGATCAAACTTTGTTGTCTCGCTAATGTGGATTACATGTCTTTTCAATGGAAGTCAATGTTTCCATCGATAGGAAGGCGCATGTAGACAGTAGTCATTGTAGTGTCTGTGCACGTGTGTGTACTTCTATGTTCGTATGGTGTTTCTTTTTTCCATTCCTTGTTTAGGTGTGTTATTAACAATGCGGAGTTCGCTACTAAAAGTGCATGTAATCCCCATGTGTGGTTTTTCAGTAATTAATGACAATCCTTATAGACTTATGTTTTCATTGAGATATATTTGAAGGAAAATTCATAGGCAATGCATGAAGAATATTGGACTGATTGAGGGATGAAATCCACCAACACAAATATGTGCATTGAGACTTGGTAATGAATGAAAATTCATATGGAGCAACAATGACATCAAGCTATATATGAAGATATGTTTAACGGGTGATGCAATAAGGAGATTGCATGGATTCGGAATGAGAGCCACCAAAATCTAGATATGCTCCAAGGTTTGTGATCGAGATGGATTCCATGTGATGAACAAGATGTGATCTAGATGGAGTTCATTGGAGGATATCAAAGGCTTCCATGCTTAGGCTAATGACTTGAGCCATGCATGATGGATGAAGATCTTGCGATAATGGTTAAAGAGAAGAAATCTACATATGGCTTCAAGATTGGATCATGATTAGCTCATATGTTGAATAATGGTTGATCAAGTCTTGAAGCAAGTAATTCAAGTGAAGAATTCATTCTGCCACTCAAGAGATTGTGATAGAGCATGAAGAACAGCAAGTGAATGTTGAGAATAGAAACTTGTATTATTTAGGAGGCCAAAGCCAACATATATACACATACATGAGGATGTCAAAAGGCTACAGGAGAATGCCAAGAGACTGAATGCAAAAGGTCAAAAGACATCACTAACACCCCCCTCAAACTCATGGTGGATCCACAACACTGAGTTTGAAAAGGTGAAATCCATGTTGCGCTCTAGTCTGGGCCTTCATGAAGAAGTCTGCTAGCTATAACTCAGAAGGCACATACTGAAGAGCAACAACATGATCCTGCACAACAGCGCGCACACAAGAAGCATCAACGCCAATATGCATGGTAAGCTCATGCTTCACGGGATCCCGTGCAATACTAATAGCACTAGTACTGTCTGACAAAATGGTGGTAGGTGTAGTTAGGGGTGGGCATATTAACCGAGCATCGAACTACCGAACCGAAAAAACTAGGACCAAAGCCGAAAAGACCGAAACCGAGAATTCTGATCCTTAGTTCGGTCTGCACTTTGTAAAAACCGAAATTAATTTAGGAATTTCGGTCTTGTACTTTAGTTAACCGAAGTAACCGATGAGACCGATTAGATGTGCACATGGACAAATTTCTACCTAAAAGCCGGCCCACACACAGCCCAACATCTCAAGCCTTTGCTCCTCCTGTACATATAACGTACGTGCCTCCTCCAGCGGCCCATCCTACTAATATCAGCCTCATTCCCGATCGATTCCCCACTCCTTACCCTAGCCGCCAACGCGCTGCCTCTCCTTCTCCTTGCTCTAAACTCCAACGGGCGACGGTGGTGGCCTCCGACCTACGCATATCTCTTCCCTCTGATCTCCCGCCTCCTCTTCGATTGCTTGATGGTAGCATCCTTTTCTATTTCTATATGATTTGGAGCTTCTTGATGAGCTCGTGAGATCCTGATGAGTTCACGTGATAGTTCTTCCTAGTAGGATCTGATTTTTCTACTCACGGGATCTACTTCTTGTGTCTACACAAGGTTAATTTAATGATTAAGTTCAGAAGTTTGACTATTTTTGTTTTCATTCTCTGATATATCGGTCAATTCGGCCTTAACCGAGGACCGACCCGAAATCTCGGTCCCCCGAATGCTCGGTTAGCAGTTTTCCAGATCACCGATCGGTCATTCTTTTTCCAAAACCAAACTTCTTCAAAACCCGAAGAACCGGACCGAACGGTTCGGTTTAACCGAACGCCCAGTCCTAGGTGTAGTAACAGAAACACCAAGATCCTCGAGTAACCATCTTAACCAAGTCACCTCTGCCGTCAGAAGAGACATAGCTCGCAACTCAGCCTCTGCACTCGAACGGGAAACTGCAGTCTGTTTCTTTGTCTTCCAGGCAATGAGAGAACCACCAAGAAAAACACAGTAAGCAAAAACTGAACGGCGATCCGTAGGATCACTAGCCCACGTAGCACCCGAATAGGCCTAGAGCTGTAACGAGCTGGAGCGGGGAAAGAAGAGACGGGGAGAGATCGTGCCATGAAGATATCGTAGAACACGAAGAAGGTGACTATAGTGTACCGGAGTGGGAGAGGAAACAAACTGACTCAAGATATGGACAGGATAGGAGATATCTGGACGGGTGACGACGAGATAGACAAGACTCCCAACAAGATGACGATAACGTGTCGGATCAGACAAGGGCTCACCATCAGAAGCGCGAAGGTGAACATTGAGCTCCATAGGAGTCTCAACAATGCGCTCATCACTAAGAGCCGCACGAGTAAGAAGATCCTGGATATACTTTCTTGGGAAATAAAATAGCCATCAGAGGTGGAGGAAACCTCAATCCCAAGAAAGTAATGAAGAGGACCAAGATCGGACATAAGAAACTTCTCACTGAGATGGGCCTTGACAAAGGCAATGTACTCAGGGTCATCGCCAGTGATGATCATGTCATCAACATATAGAAGAAGAAGAGTCCGACCACGAGCTGAAAGGTGAACAAACAACGCTTGTTGGGGATATTACTACTGGGCGTAAACCGGCCAGGACAGGCCGGGTTAACTTCATCAGTAGTTGAGTATGTTAAAAGCCCATGAGGGCAGATGAGGGCTAAAGGCCCATAATCGGTTTAAGGCCTATAGCTATAAACCGGCGTCGGTATGTAACTTGTGTTATAAGTTAGGAATAGTGGAGACCGAACCGGACGCATCTATGAGCCGGTATCAGGACTCTGTAAACCGACGGGCGTCACCCATGTATATAAGGGGACGACCCGGCGGCGGTTCAAGGACAGACAACAACTCGAGACATAGGCGAAGCTTGTTTGCTCCCTAGTCATCGAAACACCCATCAATTCCATCACAACTAGACGTAGGCTTTTACCTTCATTGAAGGGGCCGAACTAGTATAAACTGTCTTGCGTCCTTGTGTCCGCTTTAACCCCTTCAAGCTAACCCGTCGCGATGGCTCCACGACTAAGTCCTTTCTCTAGGACATCTGCCGTGACAAACCCACGACAGTTGGAGCCCACCGTGGGGCTATCGCACGATGGTTTCCGGTTCTTGGAGGGCCGCTTTGAAGGACTCGAGGGCTACGCTGTAGGCCGGATGACTAAGAGTCGTCGCGGCAAACTTTACATTGACAACGCAGGCTGGGGCCCCGAGGCCGGCTCAATTGAGTACGGGTATCGGGTCCCCTTTGGTAGCATTCACGTTTTCATTGGCAAGAACGGTGAACTGGGCCCTAAGCTGGACATCTGCACCGACCTCATCGAGACGGCTTAGCGTGCGCGATCCGCCCGGGTTAAACCGGCCATGAAGCGTGCCTTCGTGGGAATGATCCGTGGAGGGAGTTATGAGGATGGATCGGAGCTTCGCGGGGCGACTACCGTTCGTTCCGGTGACGAATCTTCGACCGGAGAAACCGAATCTCTTTATCAGCTACAAGATGGCTGGATTGAGAGCTGTTCCGATGGCGACAGTATTCCGGACCCCTCTGATCTGCCTAACCGGGTTGGAATATTCATGACCGGAACACAAGCAGCGCTTCACTCTTCGACAGCCGCGGCAACGATCTCCGGTTGCAGCAACGGCTGCCAGGGCAGGAGGCCCCGTGCGCCCGCCGGCTCAGGTTCTATCAGAACTATTTGATGCGTTGGCTGTGCTTATGGCAGAAGTTAATCCGCCAGATTAGGACGCTCACAACACAGAGATTGCAAAGGTAAAGGAACAAATCACCCAGGCCAAGACGGATCTGGCGGCGGAGGACACCAGGATGGCCGCAGAGTGGGCCGCCTTAGACGCACAGTCCTACAGGCTTATGTTGGACAGTCATGAGGAGGAAACACCGGTCCCGCTTACCTCCAGTTTTCGAGGCCGGAGACCTTTTCAACACTCCAGGGCCAAGAGCCAGCAATCCGCTGGAGGGGAACCGGGCAGAAGCCCCTGGGGCCGGTGCACCGGTTCAGCCCCGTCAGATGGACCCGCCTCGTTAAAACACCGTTATACCTCAGGATGCTTTAACACCTCCGTGTCACTACTCCAACCCAATGGACAATCTTGTTGCCGCTGCTGCACGACTGGAGGCCATTCCAGTTGAAGGTGACTCGCCGCAAGCAGTAGAGACGCGACGGGTCAAGGAACTTCTGAGGACAGCTTTGGCCCAACAGGAGGCGTACTCGTACAGCCGCGACCGGATCCACTCAACCCCCCGTCCAAGCCGGAGCTATAGCAGACATATGGATGAACCAGCAGTGTCGAGTAATGAACGACGTGGAGCACCCCGTGGTAACAACCCGACGGGTGCTGCTGATGACGCTCAGGAAGTGGTGAACCAGGCCCGAGCGCGCAGGGAGGCCGAGTTAGCCGCACAGCATCAGGCTCGGCAGCTCACGCCGATTCGTCCAACCATTTCGGTCGAACCTGGTGTTACTTCTAGTTCTTTGGGGGTGCCTTGCCTCGTCCCCGCTTTACGCACCGTGCGCCTACCCAAGGATTTCAAAGGCCCACGCAAGGTACCAAATTATACGGCGGATCAACCACCAGAGACATGGGTAGAGAGCTATGAGATGGCCATGGAGATGCTTGATGTGGATGAGACGGCGTGTGCGAAATACTTCACCATGATGCTTGAAGGAACGGCCCGTACATGGTTAAAAAGCTTGCCCACTAATTCTATCAGTTCATGGGCCCAATTACAAGCCCGGTTTATCAACAATTTCAAGGATACCTGTAAACAGCCTATGTCGATAGTGGACTTAGCTGCATGCGTCCAGGAGGAAGGAGAATCAACGACTCATTGGGTGCGCCGGGTTTCACAAGTGTTGCACTCCTCAGATCGCATCAACGCTGACACCGCAGTATTAACCCTAGAAGGCAACTGCCGGTTTGGGCCCCTGAAGTTGAAATTGGGACGGATGAAGCGTCATTGCACCGACATGGGGACCCTCATGGCCGCTTTGGTAAAATATGTTGCTTCTGATAGTACCAAGGATCCCGAATTTGATGATGACAAGACAGGGAAGGGGAAGAAGAACAGCAGCTCCAAAGGTCAGCAGCATCACTGGGTAGGCAATGGCGGAGGAGGCAAGCGTAGAGCGGATGGTAACATGGATTTTGTGGCTAATACAAACACACAGGACAATGGCCAGCGACGCAAGGGTAGGCCAAAAAATCGTAGTGGGGCGCCCAACCCTAACCCAAACCGCCTGAGCTATCTGCTAAGCCAGCCCTGCCCAAGACATGGGACGAAGGAGGAGCCAACAAACCACCTTTGGAAGGATTGTTTTATTATGCAGGAGTTCAACAATTCTAATAATTTCCGGTATGATCACGGATCTGGTGGTGGCTCAGGGTCCGGGCCGGGTTACGGTGGAGGAAGTTCCGGTTCAGGATTTAATGGTAATCCGGGCGGACATAATGGTCAAAATAGTCAGAACAACCAGGGTGGTTACAATCAACAGCAGCAACAGTCAGGTTACCAGAGCAACCCAAAGCAGTTGAGTAGTGGGCAGTACCATGTTTTCACCACTAGCTTGGACAAGCGAGACCGGAAGGTTCAGAGGCAGGCAGTCAACTCTGTTGAACCGGCCATACCCCGTTATCTACGTTGGTCTGAACAGCCAATCATATGGAGTAGGGAGGATCACCCACCCCAAGTCGATAATCCGGGTTAGTTGGCTCTGGTGGTGGCGCCTGAGGTGGGAGGTTATAAGTTCACCAAGGTGCTCATGGATGGAGGGAGCAGCATTAACATCCTGTACTATGAGACCTTCCGTCGTATGGGACTAATGGATAAGAATCTCAAACCGTCTAATACAGTATTCCACGGTGTAGTGCCTGGCAGATCAGCATATCCCGTTGGTAAGATAGCTCTGGAAGTGGCCTTTGGGGATGATCATGATTCCAGATCAGAGACATTGACGTTTGAAGTGGTGAAAATCCAAAGTCCATATCATGCCCTGTTTGGGCGGCCGGCATACGCCAAATTTATGGCTCGGCCCTGTTATGTGTATTTTCAGCTCAAGATGCCGGGTCACAAGGGGAAAATAACAGTTCACGGAAGCCGCAAAATCGCTTTGAAATGCGAGGAAGGAGATGCGGCTTATGCAGAGTCGGTTTGTGTCACCAAAGAGTTGAAGCACTATAAAGATAATGTTGATCCGGCGGACATGACTCCATTGAAGAAGCCAACTACGGAGCATGATCCGGCCCTGAAGTTCAAATCGGCAGCAGAAACTAAGCTTGTTGACTTTGTACCTGGCGATTCGTCCAAGCAGTTCAGCATCAGTGCCAACTTGGATCCAAAATAGGAAAGCGCGCTCATCGAGTTCATCCGTGAGAATCGGGACATTTTTGCATGGAAGCCCTCTGACATGCCACTGCTGAGCACACCCTTAATGTGGATCCTAAATACAAACCGGTGAAACAGTTCCTCCACCGGTTTAACGAAGAAAGACGCAAGGCGATTGGAGAAGAGGTAGCCAGGCTCTTAGCAGCTGGTTTTATTGTTGAAGTTTTTCACCCGGAGTGGCTTGCCAATCTGGTGCTAGTCCTTAAGAAAAACGGCACCTGGCGCATGTGTGTGGATTACACAGATCTTAATAAGGCTTGTCCAGCAGATCCTTTTGCCCTCCCCCATATTGATCAAATCATTGATGCTATGGCGGGTTCTGAGCATTTAAGTTTTTTGGATGCATATTCTGGCTATCATCAGATCAAAATGGCAGTTAAGGACCAGGAGAAGACGGCATTCATAACTCCCTTTGGAGCCTTCTGCTATGTGTCTATGCCCTTTGGGCTCAAAAGTGCCCAGGCAACTTATCAACGGTGTGTACAAAATTGTCTTCACAAGAAGATTGGCCGTAATGTACATGCTTACGTGGATGATATCGTGGTTAAATCCAGGGAGAAGGAGACTCTGGTTGACGATTTGAAGGAAACCTTTGATAACCTAAGGACGTACAAGATGATGCTCAATCCGGACAAGTGTGTCTTTGGTGTACCGGCGGGCAAGTTATTGGGTTTCCTGGTGTCCAACAAGGGAATTGAGGCTAATCCGGAGAAGATCACATCCATCACCTCCCTGGCTAAACCGAAGTGTATCAATGATGTTCAATGCCTGGCAGGCCGGATTGCCGCGTTAAGCCGGTTTATCAACCGCCTTGGGGAGAAGGCGATCCGTTTATATCAGATGTTAAAGAAGACGGATCAGTTCGTCTGGAGTTCTGCTGCTGATGAAGCATTTGAGGACTAAAAGCGGCAATTGGCCAATCCGCCTATGCTCGCCGCTCCCATTGACAAGGAGCCGTTACTGCTATATGTTGCTGCTAATGCTCGTGCGGTCAGCGTGGCTATTGTGGTGGAGCGAAAGGAGGCAGGTAAGGAGCATCCGGTTCAACGTCCGGTCTATTATATCAGCGAGGTACTCATTGAGTCCAAGCAAAGGTATCCGCATTGGCAGAAGCTAGTGTACGGAGTTTTTATGGCAAGCCGGAAGCTTAAGCAATACTTCCAAGGGCACCCAATTACGGTGGTCAGTTCTGCCCCTTTGGGAGATATCATCCAGAACCGGGAAGCCACTGGCCGGATTGCAAAGTGGGCTATAGAGCTGGGGCCGTACGGTTTGAAGTATGTGCCTCGAACAGCTGTTAAGTCTCAAGCACTTGTTGATTTCATCAATGATTGGACGGAAATGCAAGCACCTGAAGAAAAGCCGGATCATACGTATTGGACCATCCATTTTGACGGATCCAGGCAGTTGGAAGGCTCGGGGGCTGGAGTCGTATTAACTTCCCCACGAGGTGATAAGTTTTGTTATGTTCTCCGTTTAATGTTCCCTTGCACTAACAATGCAGCTGAGTATGAAGCCTTGCTCCATGGTCTCCGGATGGCTAAAGAGATGAATCTAAGTCGAGTTAAGTGCTTCGGTGACTCGGACCTTGTGGCTCAGCAAGTGTCTGGCACTTGGGATTCCAAGGACCCACTCATGGCAGCATATCATCGTGAGGTGGATATTGTTGCAGGTTATTTCAGAGGCTATCAGGTGGACCACGTGGACCGGCGGAAAAATGAAGCGGCAGACGCTTTAAGCCGGCTGGGCTCTCAGCGCAAACCGGTCCCGCCCAATATTTGTCTGGATGTGCTGCACAATCCATCGGTGAAGATCCCTGGTGAAGAGGATTTGGCTATTCCTGATCCGGAGGCTCAATTGGTGGCAGTTCTTCATGTTATTCCGGATTGGACGCTTCCTTACCTGGCGTACAAGAACCGGGGCGAGTTGCCAGAAGATGAGATTCTGGCCCGGCAGATAATCCGGCGATCCAAGTCCATGGCTGTCATCAACGGTGAGTTGCATCATTGCAGTGTATTAGGAGCTTTTCAACATTGCGTGTCTCCTGAAGAAGGCCGTGAAATTTTGCGTGAGATCCACGAAGGAGATTGTGGTCACCACGCCGGTTCAAAGTCTGGTGGCTAAAGCGTTTCGCCATGGTTTCTATTGGTTAACTGCTCATGCTGACGCGGAGGATCTGGTCAGACGATGTGATGGTTGCCAAAGGTTTTCAAGACGTGCTCATGTACCGACTCAAGAATTGAGGATGATTCCAATTACTTGGCCGTTTGCGACTTGGGGGCTGGATATGGTTAGGCCTTTCAGAAGGTCCAAAGATAAGAAGACCCACCTCCTGGTGGCGGTTGACAAGTTTACAAAGTGGGTATGCAAGTGTGATGCGGCTACGGCGGTTCAGTTCATCAAAAAGGTGATTTTCTGGTTTGGCTTTCCGCAAAGCACTATCACAGATAATGGTACCAATTTGTCCAAAGGTGCTATGAAGGAGTTCTGCGAACGGGAACACATCCGGCTTGACGTTTCATCAGTGGCACATCCACAGTCCAATAGTCAAGCAGAAAGAGCTAATCAAGAGATCTTGAGAGGCATCAAGCCCCGGCTCATGGTTCCTTTGCAGAGAACGTCGGGTTGTTGGGTAGAAGAATTACCATCTGTGTTATGGAGCATCAATACAACACCCAACAGATCAATAGGATACACACCGTTCTTCATGGTTTATGGAGCGGAGGCGGTTCTCCCCAATGATATCCGTCATGACTCACCTCGTGTCACGGCTTATGTTGAAGTGGACAACGAGACAGCACGGCAAGATGCTTTGGACCAGTTGGATGAAGAGCGTGACATCGCAGCCGCCCGGTCGGCGATTTACCAGCAGGATCTTCGTCGTTATCACAGTCGCCGAGTCAGAACCAGAGCCTTTCAGGAAGGAGATTTGGTGCTTCGGCTCATCCAAGATCAGACTGATATGCATAAGCTATCCCCACCTTGGGAAGGGCCTTTCGTGGTCAGCAAGAATCTGCACAACGGGTTGTACTATCTGATCGATATTCGAGAGAATAAGGACTCACGTACATCAGAGGAGGAGACTAGCAGGCCGTGGAATATAGCTCATCTTCGGCCTTACTATACCCGAGCCATTGGCTATACTTATGTACATACAATGTATATATTATGATTAAGTATAATAAACCAGAACCTCAGCTAAAGCGGGGTATCTGTTCTTTTACATCATGTGAGGTTACACGGAGTTGCTCTAAAGCGGCCTCCGGTTTACCCCTTGAGTTCGCTTTGCTAAAAGCATCGTGCTATATCACTTGGAGGATTGGTCGTGTCCGAACCAATACCATGCCTCTTGATAGGCGAAAGCCACCAGATCACTTGGGGACTTGGTCATGTCTGAACCAGTCATGCCTCTTGATCGGCCTAAGGCCACAGAATCACTTGGGGGCTTGGTCGAACTGTTGGGTTTTGTAGTAATTTCAAAAAAAATTCCTACGCACACGCAAGATCATGGTGATGCATAGCAACGAGAGGGGGAGTATGATCTACATACCTAGTAGATCGACAACGAAAGCGTTTGGTTGATGTAGTCGTACGTCTCCACAATCCGACCGATCAAGCACCGAAACTATGGCACCTCCGAGTTCTAGCACACGTTCAGCTCGATGACGATCCCCAGACTCCGATCCAGCAAAGTGTCGGGGAAGAGTTCCGTCAGCACGACGGCGTGGTGACGATCTTGACGTACTACTGCTGTCGGGCTTCGCCTAAGCACCGCTACAATATTATCGAGGACTATGGTGGCTGGGGGCGCCGCACACGGCTAAGGAATAGATCACGTGGATCAACTTGTGTGTCTCTGGGGTGCCCCTGCCTCCGTATATAAAGGACTAAAGGGGGGGGAGGCGGCCGGCCAAGGAGGGTGCACCAGGAGAGTCCTACTCCCTCTGGGAGTAGGATTCCCCCCCCCCCCAATCCTAGTTGGAATAGGATTCGCGGAGGGGGGGAAAGAGAGAGAGGGACCGGCCCCCTCTCCTTGTCCTATTCGGACCAAGGGAGGGGAGGGGCGCGCGGCCCATGTAGGGCTGCCTCTTCTCTTTTTCACTAAGGCCCATCATGGCCCATTTAGCTCCCGGGGGATTTCGGTAACCTCCCGATACTCCGGTAAAATCCCGATTTCACCCGGAACACTTCCGGTATCCAAACATAGGCTTCCAATATATCAATCTTTATGTCTCGACCATTTCGAGACTCCTCCTCATGTCCGTGATCACATCCGGGACTCCGAACAAACTTCGGTACATCAAAATGTATAAACTCATAATATAACTATCATCGTAACCTTAAGCGTGCGGACCCTACGGGTTCGAGAACAATGTAGACATGACCGAGACATGTCTCCGGTCAATAACCAATAGCGGAACCTGGATGCTCATATTGGCTCCTACATATTCTACGAAGATCTTTATCGGTCAGACCGCATAATAATATACGTTGTTCCCTTTGTCATCGGTATGTTACTTGCCCGAGATTCGATCGTCGGTATTCCAAATACCTAGTTCAATCTCGTTACCGGCAAGTCTCTTTACTCATTCTGTAATACATCATCCCGCAACTAACTCATTGGTTGCAGTGCTTGCAAGGCTTAAGTGATGTGCATTACCGAGAAGGCCCAGAGATACCTCTCCGACAATCGGAGTGACAAATCCTAATCTCGAAATACGCCAACCCAACATGTACCTTTGGAGACACCTGTAGAGCTCCTTTATAATCACCCAGTTACGTTGTGACATTTGGTAGCACACAAAGTGTTCCTCTGGTAAACGGGAGTTGCATAATCTCATAGTCATAGGAACATGTATAAGTCATGAAGAAACCAATAGCAACATACTAAACGATCGGGTGCTAAGCTAGTGGAATGGGTCATGTCAATCAGATCATTCACTTAATGATGTGATCCCGTTAATCAAATAACAACTACTTGTTTATGGTTAGGAAACATAACCATCTTTGATTAACGAGCTAGTCAAGTAGAGGCATACTAGTGACACTTGTTTGTCTATGTATTCACAAAAGTATTATGTTTCCGGTTAATACAATTCTAGCATGAATAATAAACATTTATCATGATATAAGGAAATAAATAATAACTTCATTATTGCCTCTAGGGCATATTTCCTTCACGAACCCGAACCATGACCACGCCATTTGGTCGGCATAAACGCCACAAGAATCACTTGGGGACCTGGCTAACTAGAACCATAGTTACACCTAACGGGAGCTTGGTCGTGTTTGGCCATGGTTACGCCATTTGATCAGCTTAAATAAATCTTTCTTGGAAAACGTTTTTGTCGTTGCTTTTGCTTCATACTTTTATTTGAAGGTTTTTTTTTGCTTTTTATTGTGTTCTTTAAACCGACAAAGTTTTTTAACCAATCAATTGACGGAACACAATTCACGTCAATCCGGAGACTATTTGTCCGGTTTGATCCTTGTTGTTAACATCCTCTTATGGAGTAACATGGTGTACATTATAACCCAGCATGGTTTACATGGTAACCAGTGTCATATACACATACAGGAGTTGTTATTTCCTCCAACAGTGTGGGTTTGCAAAACTCCGCTTCAAGGTTGGCCAAGCCAACTTCACACTCAACGGTGGCAGGTATTATGTATCTCAAATTTTTTGATCATATACTTAAAATTTTGTTTTGGATGTTTTGACTTTATATATACAGACATCATATTCCGCCTGACGGTACAACCGCGGTGGCACTTAACGAATTTCTTATTTCAGAAAGTATTTTGGAAAGTTCATTACCACAGGAAGAACAAGTTATGCACGAAGGCATATCAACATCAAAGGTATCAGCTAGCCTATTACAAGGCAACATGGTGCCCATAATAACATAATTGTTTTTCACAAAGGAGAGACAATTTTAAAACCGGCTTCCGGTTTAAGCTTGGCCACCAGCCTGGCCTGATGGTTCTGGGTCATCCTGCGCCGCTTCAGCTTCCGTTTCTCTACCCAGTGGCTGGAAATCCACAGTTGTCCAGTCGATTCCCATTAATGCTTGAAAAACAGCTTCGTCATGGATTAGCGAAGACGGGTCAATATCGGGAGCGTAAGTATGCTTACGGATTGGAGGGATCAGGTTTTTCGATTCATGGATTGGTGCAGCTATTCGCTTGTTCTGGCTGTCATATTGGGCTTGATAATGAGACAAATCTGCTTCCTCAGCCAGTTGACAAGCTAGCGGACGTACCTCCCGGTTTATGGCTCGCAGATCCGCTTCACCAAATTCTGACCCGTCTTCCTTCAAACTGGGATAACCCTGAGCCACTTCAATAGGATCAAAATCCGGCACCCAGGCTTTTGCCCGGATTAAAGCATTGATCGCACCGGTTCGAGCAGCAGATTTCTTCAGCTCTTCAACCCGGGCAGGAAGCACTCCATTTTCATCAGAGTATCTTGAATCAAACTGGGCGCCGATTTGTTATGAGACGCGGTACAGATGATCCGCTGGGCACCAGTATACAATTGTTCAACCAAGGTATAGGCGGCTTTCAATTTCTTCCGCACATCTGACCCCAAGTGACCAATGCGTGTCCCTGAAATACCATAAAAGGTTAATAAACCAGCGACTCTGTAAGAAGGCAGAACCAATTCAGAAGGCAAGCTGGCTTACCAAAGATAGCAGTGTTCATGGCATGAATGTGCCGCGTTATGCTGGTCAGTTCATCCGTCACTGGTTTCAGTGCAGCCTCGGCATCCTCTGCTCGTTTGATCAAAGCGGACTTTTCAGTGGCCCAATCCGCCCGTTTCTTCTTGAAGTTCTCCTTAAGTTGTTCCATGGCGCTTAAGGCACTGGCCAATTCCTCTTTTGCCTTGGAGGTTTCAGCCTGTTGGGTTTTCAAGTTTTCTTGTAGATCGATGACTTGGCTTTCTTTCGCCTTCAGCTCCACCTGCAGGCATACAGATATATGTTTCAACAAATCGGTAGAAGGATTCAAGTACCAACCACATAATAAGTTATGCACTTAGCACTTGGGGGCTAATGCATATTCGATCTTCATCTTTCAACTGTTTACAAAGTCCCAAGTTCAATACAAGTATTCAACTTGGCACTTGGGGGCTAATGCATATTCTATCTTCATCTTTCAATTGTTTACAAAGTCCCAAGCTCAATACAAGTATTCAACTTGGCACTTGGGGGCTAATGGCTATTTGATCATATGTATTCTGATGCGGCAGTTTCAATTACTTAAATTACCGGTTTAACTACGCAAAGTTGAACCGGCCCTTGGGGACTACATCAGCAAATTTCAAAGCATCAAGATTTATATTGTTAAGTCCCGGTTTGAAAGAATATTTCAAATCGGCCCTTAGGGGCTAGGAGAGTTAGCAAGAATAGAAGCATGCAAGCAGGAAGGAGCATATGGAAGTTACCTCATATTTATCTTTCATCATATTAACCAGACCGGCTTCATAGTCACGGCTGGTATACAGCCGGTTCAGATAGCCGGAATGGATATCTTGGGTGTTCAGAGCAGCGTAAGTCGTCAGATCAGCGTTCCACTTGCCTTTGCCAAAAGCAGCAAACTCTTCCTTGGCAGAATGCTTGGATAAAGCGACAGGGTTGCTTGGCTCAGTATGGCCAGTACTAGTAATGACAACTTCATCATCCTTGGTACCGCCGGTTTGCACTGGAGCTGTTGGCTTGTCAGCAGGGTTTGCTGGACCGGTGGAGCGTTCAATCCGGATGGAACCTGTGGGCTGATGGATAGGACCTGAGGTATCAGTAAGTATCTCTTCAGCAATAAGATCATCATCTGGCTGCGGTGGATCATTGGGAATATCCTCAGGAATAGCCGCTTCAAGATTGGATGTTTTGCCCGGTTCAAGAATGACATCTTCTTCGGCCGCTTTGTCCAGGCGGGCCTTCTTGCTTGGCCTAGGTTTGGCCCTGAGAAGAATAACAAAATTAAATACAGCATATGTTCTAAGGCCATATACTGCAAATATCACAATAAATATAGCTTACCCAAGCACCGTTTTGAGCGGTGGGAGCTGAGTAGCCGATGACTCGCCAGAAGATGAGTGGGAAATAACCTGATAATCGGAGTCAGGCGGATTAAGAGGTTGACGAAAGCAGCCCGCTTTAGGACAAGCATTGACAAGCGAATTAGAGACCTCGGAATGACGTTTCCGAACCAGACTGTTCGGGAAACCGGCGGAGGTAACTACCTGGCCGCTCTGCCGGGTGGTGCGGCGAGCTTCGTGTTGTTGAGTCTTCATAAGAAGTTTAGGATCCAAATAAGCAAGAGGATGAGAAAATTTAACTTTCCGGTTTGCCTGACGGCTTTTTCATGAAGGCAAAATTTCTGAATCGGAAGAGAGAGTAATTACCTCTGCAACATCCGCGTGGCTGGCTTCGGCATCATCCTGACAAATATCATCATCAATAAGATGCATGAAAAATAAACCAAGTGAGTCAAGCTCTACCTCAAAGTCCGGATTATCCACCTCGTCATCAGGGGCCGGATTAGAAGATGCAATGGTTCTTTTCCGGTGGGCAATCTTCTTCACAGCTTTAGTTTTTTGCCGGGTTGCTCTTTCCGGTTTATCTATTTTCTCTGGTTTCTCCTGCGGCAGTTTTTTGCTCCAAAACGGATCATCGCCCTGATTATGCAGACACTGATATTAAAAACAATGACCAGACATATCAATAGAAGATTCAGCGAGAAAAATCAAAGTCTTACAGCTGGCGGTTTGTTGGTGGCACAGAAGGGAAGCAGGCCGGTTCTAGCACAGACGGGTTCCGGTTCATTCAGTATCTTACGCACAGCCTCTGTGATTTCTTCACCGGAGAGCTGGAGTCTTGAATGTCGCAGTGGACCATCCACACTATCAGTATATTCACACATCAAACCGGAGCACTGACTAAGGGGAAGTATGCTCCATGATATCCAACAACGAGCAAGGTCAACCCCTGTTAAACCATTGGCCATAAAGGCTCTGAGCTTTGACAGCTTGGGAGCATATTTGCTTCTTTCCTGGGCAGTCAATCTTTGGGGAAAAGGATAGGTATTGCTGAGCCGCTCCGGACGAAAGCCAGGCAAGGGATTCTCACCAGTAGGGGAGGTGTCTTTGCAGTAGAACCATGTCTGATTCCACTCCGTGGGGTGACTGTGCAGCTTGGCGTGAGGGTATGTGACCTCTTTTCTTTTTTGAATCGCCATGCCACCCAACTCCGTATTAGAGCCATCAGTAAACTCAGTACGGTGGTTTAGATGGAAAAGATCTCTGAATAATTCCACTATGGGCTCCTCTTGAAAGAACACCTCACAGAGCACTTGGAAGTGGCACATATTTGTAACAGAGTTGGGGCCAGTGTCTTGCGGATGGAGTTGGAAATCAGCTAGAACATCCCGGTAAAATTTAGAACTGGGCGGTTTAAAGCCCCGGGCTAAGTGGTCTACGAAAACAACAACCTCTCCTTCTCGAGGTGTGGGGGGGCATTCTTTGCCAGGAGCCCTCCTATGGATGGTGTCTTTGCTGCCCAAGGCGCCAATCAGGACTAAATCGTCCAGTTGATCCTCTGTGACGTGAGAAGGGACCCAATTGCACTCATACACTTGCTTGGCCATGATGAAATCTACAAGGTACATGGATATGTGCAATGTTAAACCGGAAGCAGATCTATCTAAACCGGAGTTTTATGAAGCAACAGTATCTGGCGGTTCAACAAGGGGACTAATGATATATGATAGATTGCTTTACAAAGGTGAACCGCCTATGTGGTAAAGAGGATACAGATCTAAGGCAAGAATGACTAAGGAAGGTAAAAACAGATTTCATAAGGTCACAGTGAAATTTTGGATCTACCGTAAGACAGGAAAATAAAAGGATTTAGATCTAAAAGGTTGATCTCAAAGCAATTCACAAGGGACCAGATCAGTGTTTTATGCGCATAAAGGTTTTACTTTGGTAACAGAAGATAAGCCATTACGGGGAATACATCAGGTTGGAAGTTTTATTCATGGGCTAAAGAAGAAGCAAAGGAAGAACAGTGCCAGAGTCTCGATGAACTTTGAGGAATGAGGAAACCCTAGAACAGATCTGTGGGGGAAAGGATAGAAGATTTACCGGAGCTGAGGAAGAAGCAGAAGGTCGCCGCGATGCTCTGGTGTGCTCAGGTTGATGCAGCGGCCAAGGTTGATGCAGAGGTCGACAGTGGCGGCGGAGCTCCGAAGCTGGGTGACGCGAGGAAGATGAAGCAGAAGGGGTCGGAGGGAAAGAGAAAGGAAATTACCCTTCGGTCCTATTTATAAAGAAAGGGATATGTCAGGTGCGAGAATCAAGGAGCCGCGAGTTTGGAAACGAAGCTGCAGCCTTAATTATCGCAGGCTTGTTAACAGGATAAGGTTCTTTATAACCAGTGACGTCACACCGGTCTACCGCGAGCAGAGAAGATGACATCACGGCGGTTCAACAAAATACAAGAAGATGTTGAAGATGAAGATTTTTGCTAAGGATTGACATGAACCTGTTCAAATCAATTTGGGGCCTAATGTTGGGGATATTACTACTGGGCGTAAATCGGCCAGGACAGGCCGGGTTAACTTCATCAGTAGTTGAGTATGTTAAAAGCCCATGAGGGCAGATGAGGGCTAAAGGCCCATAATCGGTTTAAGGCCTATAGCTATAAACCGGCGTCGGTATGTAACTTGTGTTATAAGTTAGGAATAGTGGAGACCGAACCGGATGCATCTATGAGTCGGTATCGGGACTCTGTAAACCGACGGGCCTCACCCATGTATATAAGGGGACGACCCGGCGGGGGTTCAAGGACAGACAACAACTCGAGATATAGGCGAAGCTTGTTTGCTCCCTAGTCATCGAAACACCCATCAATTCCATCACAACTAGACGTAGGCTTTTACCTTCATCGAAGGGGCCGAACTAGTATAAACTCACTTGCGTCCTTGTGTCCGCTTTAACCCCTTCAAGCTAACCCGTCGCGATGGCTCCACGACTAAGTCCTTTCTCTAGGACATCTGCCGTGACAAACCCATGACAACGCTGGATCATGAGCACTTGCTGAAAAACCAGCGACGGTCACCACAGAGGCAAAACGCTCAAACTAGGCACGAGGGGCTTTCTTAAGGCCATAGAGAGAGCATCAAAGACAGCATACTATGCCATCAGGAACAGAATACCCGGGTGGTGGCTGCATATAAACCTCCTCACGAAACTCACCATTAAGAAAGGCATTCTTAACATCGAGCTGAGAGACAGACCAATGGTGAATAGAAGCCACAACGAGAAGTGTGCGGATAGTGGTCATATGGGCTACAGGAGCAAAAGTCTCATCGTAATCACGACCATGCTCCTGCTGAAAGCCACGAGCCACAAGACAAGCTTTGTAACGCTCAAGAGAACCATCGGAGCGAGTCTTAACTTTGTAGACACACTTACAAGTGATGGGACAAACACCGGAAGGAAGAGAAACAAGATCCCATGTGCCGGTGCGCTCAAGAGTAGCAAGCTCCTCTGCCATCGCAAACTGCCGTTCAGGATGAACAATAGCATCACGATAAGAGGTAGGCTCAAGTACAGCCGAAAGACCATATCGACTAGGAGAATAGCGGTCAGGGGGAGGGCGAGGCCGAGCCCGAAGACCATAAGTCGGCTGGGATGAGGAGGACGACGCACCAGAAGTAGATGGCACGTCAGTAGATTTATCCACAACAAGTGGACGATGAGTATAATGGAAAGGAAAGGAGGGAAGAGGTGGAATCACTGGAGGTTGAGACGAGGAATGTATCAATGATGAAGGTGGAGAAGGGGAAGGTATCGGTGATGAATGTGGAGAAGGAGAAGATATCGGTGATGAAGGTGGAGAGTCATGCGACGAGGGAGGAGAGGAAACCATAGGAGACGATGGCGTAGGATCTGCAACAGCAAGACGATGAATAGGAATACTAGGCACAGAGGGAGGTTTTTCAGGAAACACGAGAAAAGCAATATCCTCTACTAAAAAAGTTGAGGAGGATGGTCGCGGGTAGAATGGACGAGACTCGTCAAAAGTCACGTCGCGAGAAATACGCATCCGACGACCAATTGGATCCCAACAGCGATAACAACCCTTATGCTCATCACTGTAGCCAAGAAAAAGACACTCGGCTGACTAAGCGGTCAGTTTGGTGCGTTCTTGTGGGGCCAGGAGAACATAGCAAAAACAACCAAACAACCTAAGCGCCTAATAATCTGGAGAATGATCAAAACGATGCTCAAAAGGAATACCACCCTGCAGAGCAGATGAAGGTTGAATGTTTATGAGATATGTGGTAGTAGAGACAGCCTCAGCCCAAAAATGAGGTGGAAGAGAGGCAGCAATCATCATCGCACGAGCTGTCTCAAGAAGGTGAAGATGTTTGCGCTCAGCCATGCCATTCTGAGCGTGAGCACCAGGACAAGAGAACTGAGCAATAGTATCCTGCTCGGCAAGAAAACCACGCAACATTTTAGAGATATACTCGCCAGCAGAATTAGCACGGAACACACGGATAGGTGTAGAGAACTGAGTGTGAACCATGGCAGCAAAACGCTTATAAATAGTGAGAACCTCACTATGAGAAGAGATAGAGTAAAGCCAAGTGTAGCGAGAGAAATCATCTATAGAAATAATATAGTATCCACTACAAAAAAAATACACTTCCGTGATGATACGTGTTTGTCATAGTAGGTCGCGTTTTTTGTCATGCATGTGCATCCATGATGATTTTATGACAGAATCGAGATAGCCATACCTGTGCTGTCGTAGAAGTGTTCCATGACATTACCAAAATTATCATCACGGAAGTGTGCACTTCCATGACGATAAATCGCCCGTCACAGAAGTGCTTTCGTCAAGGGTGACCGACACGTGGCATCCACCGTAACGGAACGCCGTTAAGCTATCGGGTCAGGTTTTGGATCAGATAACCCATTAACAACCCCGACCAATGGGGATTTTCCACGTGTAAAATCATCATTGGCTGGAGGAAACACGTGTTGGCTCATCGTTGGGACAAATGTCATCCACTCATTGGACAGAAGGCGCCTATGATACGTCGACACGTGGCACGGCCCAACAGAGGCCCATTCCTGTGAAAAGGCCGACCCGTTTGACTTGGTCAAAAGGTGGCGGGCCGGCCCATGGAAAGCCTGTTAACGGCCTGTTCGCATATAGCCCATTTACAGCCCGCTAACCCAAGGCCCATTACGCCCTATCTGAATTAGGCCCAGTAGCGTCATGTGGGCCATCCAATATGATTCCAGCCCGTTTTCACTTTTGGCCCATGTATGGCCCATGACGTCTTTCGGCCCATATGAGGCCCTATGTAACTCTTGGCCTATTAACGGCCCGTGGTGAAACTGGCCCGTAATGAATAGTGTATCACTTTACACCCATTAACAGCCCGTGGTGAAACTGGCCCGTAATGAACAGTGTATCACTTTATACCCATTAACGGCCCATTATTCCGTTGGGCCGTTTCCAGCCCATGTTATCTTTCGGCCTTCTCACAGCACATTTATTCTTGGGCTCATTTCCAGCATTCGTTTACTTACGGCCCGTTACTGTCACTTCCTGCTTGTGGGCCAAATTCAGCCTATGGTTACAGTCGGCCCATTTGTGGTCCGTCAATATGTTGGGCCATTTTCATAGCGTCATCAAATATGGCCTATTAACGATGGCTCGTTATGGTCGGCCCATGAACGGATGATTCCAACTCTAGCCCGTTTACGGCCATAACGCGGCCTGTTATTGGCCCATGTTTGGCCAATCGATCATACGGCCTGTATAAGGCCCATTGATGATACGGCCCGTAGAAGGCCCATTGTTTCTACGGCCCGTAGAAGGCCCATTGTTTCTACGACCCGCAGAAGGCCTACTGTTTCTATGGCCCGTAGAAGGCCCACTGTTTCTACGGCCCATAGGAGGCACAGTGTCACTACAGTAAATATTAGCCCATGGTTATTATGGCCTAGTTTTAAAAAATAGGTTATTGCAGCCACTAGCAAACCGCGGAAAAAGAACTGCACCGACTACAAGCAAACAAATAAACAAGACAACAAGGAAATAAATAAGCAAGCAACTTATGCTAGGCTATCACGGCTATTACACATATTACATCCACTGGGCATCAAAGTTCGCCACCAGTGCAAATATAGGGAACAAAGCAGCATACAAACGCCGTAGCAAAACAAGTCCATAACTGAAACCACTTCAGAAGAGTTCAAGAAACAATATCCTGGGTACCCATAATGCTGGCAAGATGCTTAGCAAGCTTATTAACTTTCTCTTATTTGGTGCTTAAATCCTCCAGTGCTTGCTGTTGCACAAGAAAGTATGCATCTGAATTCTGCAGGGACTTCCTCAGCCCTTAGGCTGCTTGCCGCAACACAGCTGGCTGATGCCTTTCAGCTTGTAGCTGAGACTGAAGAAGTTGAAGTGATTTAGGCAGTGAGTTCGAAGAGCTTGTGCCAGCGGTACTGGCCAGTAACTCGAACACTACATCAACGAAGGACTGTGGGGTTTTCTCACTGTCTATAAGATCGTTTTTATCACCTTTCTTGGAGACCAACAGGGTTGTCTCACTATCTTGAACCTTATCTGCATTACTTTCTCTACCATTGCATAGTGGGGTGCTCTTCTCCAATATTCTGTTTGCATACTACAAGAGAAACAAGCAGACACATCACAGGTTTAGCTTGTAGTATACGAAACTCATTTTGGTAAACCGGTTCAGTAGTAAGGTGGATAGGATAACATCATGAAACAAACATATATCTATGTACTATGGTCACCATATTGTCCATATCATTCTAGTTTATGTTCCCTAATCAAGATAGAGACACAGTTCAACTCATATATTTTTAAGACACAGTAGCATAGACAGAATATAAGTGTGAGAAACTACACATCATTGGCAGCACTTGTAATGTGCATCACATGAGAACATAACTATTTATACAACTGAAACTGAAATCAACATAGAGCAAGAAGTTAGAACAACAATAAAGTTAAAGAAATAGGTTTAAAACATACATGTTGCGCCATAGGAGTTTTAGTTGGATCCTTCAAATTCGAAAGTAGTTGGTATGAGTAAATACAGTGATGCAACAGCAAAGGAGTATGGACCATAGCTACGGAATCTGACCTGAGAACAGTTGCTCTTCTACTTTAAACGTGGGGTTTGGGTTAGCTATGGTGGTCTTCGTGCTTTGGGCACTGTAGTAGCTTTACAAACTGCTCGTTTGGGGGTACTCTATGGTGGACATGGTGCTTTGTCAACTATAAGTGGGTTACTATCCGCTGGGGTTGCGTTTAGATGGGTTGTAGCTGGTTCTCTGCCCAATGGTGTAAGTGTGCAATCTGGAAGAGTCTCGATTATGTGTGGTGGGGCTAGTTTGTGGGCCAGTAAAACCATGGTTCTATCTGAAGGAAATATGCCCTAGGGGCAATAATAAAGTTATTATTTATTTCCTTATATCATGATAAATGTTTATTATTCATGCTAGAATTGTATTAACCGGAAACATAATACATGTGTGAATACATAGAGAAACAGAGTGTCACTAGTATGCCTCTACTTGACTAGCTCGTTAATCAAAGATGGTTATGTTTCCTAACCATGAACAAAGAGTTGTTATTTGATTAACGAGGTCACATCATTAGTTGAATGATCTGATTGACATGACCCATTCCATTAGCTTAGCAACCGATCGTTTAGTATGTTGCTATTGCTTTTCTTCATGACTTATACATGTTCCTATGACTATGAGATTATGCAACTCCCGTTTACCGGAGGAACACTTTGTGTGCTACCTAACGTCACAACGTAAATGGGTGATTATAAAGGAGCTCTACAGGTCTCTCCAAAGGTACATGTTGGGTTGGCGTATTTCGAGATTAGGATTTGTCACTCCGATTGTCGGAGAGGTATCTCTGGGGCTCTCTCGGTAATGCACATCACATAAGCCTTGCAAGCATTACAACTAATATGTTAGTTGTGAGATGATGTATTACGGAACGAGTAAAGAGACTTGCCGGTAACGAGATTGAACTAGGTATTGGATACCGACGATCAAATCTCAGGCAAGTAACATACCGATGACAAAGGGAACAACGTATGTTGTTGTGCGGTCTGACCGATAAAGATCTTCGTAGAATATGTAGGAGCCAATATGGGCATCCAGGTCCCGCTATTGGTTATTGACCGGAGACGTGTCTCGGTCATGTCTACATTGTTCTCGAACCCGTAGGGTCCGCACGCTTAAGGTTACGATGACATTTATATTATGAGTTTATGCATTTTGATGTACCGAAGGTTGTTCGGAGTCCCGGATGTGATCACGGACATGACGAGGAGTCTCAGAATGGTCGAGACATAAAGATTGATATATTGGAAGCCTATGTTTGGATATCGGAAGTGTTCCGGGTGAAATCGGGATTTTACCGGAGTACCGGGAGGTTACCGGAACCCCCCCGGGAGCTATATGGGCCTTAGTGGGCTTTAGTGGAAAGGAGAAAGGGGCAGCCCAAGGTGGCGGTGCGCCTCCCCCCTTCCCCTAGTCCTATTAGGACTAGGAGAGGTGGCCGGCCCCCTCTCTCTCTTTCCCCCCTCAAGGAATCCTATTCCAACTAGGATTGGGGGGGGGAATCCTACTCCTAGAGGGAGTAGGACTCTCCTAGCGCGCCCTCCCTTGGCCGGCCAACCTCCCCCCTCTAGTCCTTTATATATAGAGGCAGGGCACCCCAAAGGACACACAAGTTGATCCACGTGATCTATTCCTTAGCCGTGTGCGGTGCCCCCAGCCACCATATTCCTCGATAATACTGTAGTGGAGTTTAGGCGAACCCTGTTGCTGTAGTACATCAAGATCGTCACCACGCCGTCGTGCTGACAGAACTCTTCCCCGACACTTTGCTGGATCGGAGTCCGAGGATCGTCATCGAGCTGAACGTGTGCTCGAACTCGAAGGTGCCGTAGTTTTGGTGCTTGATCGGTCGGATCGGGAAGATGTACGACTACTTCCTCTACGTTGTGTCAACGCTTCCGCAGTCGGTATACGTGGGTACGTAGACAGCACTCTCCCCTCTCGTTGCTATGCATCACCATGATCTTGCGTGTGCGTAGGAAATTTTTGAAATTACTACGAAACCCAACAGTGGCATCCGAGCCAGGTTATTTATGTTGATGTTATATGCACGAGTAGAACACAAGTGAGTTGTGGGCGATGTAAGTCATACTGCCTACCAGCATGTCATACTTTGGTTCGGCGGCATTGTTGGACGAGACGACCCGGACCAACATTACGCGTACGCTTATGCGAGACCGGTTCCCCCGACGTGCTTTGCACATAGGTGGCTTGCGGGCGACAGTCGCTCCAACTTTAGTTGAACCAAGTGTGGCTTCGCCCGGTCCTTGAGAAGGTTAAAACAGAGTCTATTTGACAAACTATCGTTGTGGTTTTGATGCGTAGGTGAGATTGGTTCTTGCTTAAGCCCCTAGCAGCCACGTAAAACTTGCAACAACAAAGTAGAAGACGTCTAACTTGTTTTTGCAGGGCATGTTGTGATGTGATATGGTCAAGGCATGATGATGAATTTTATTGTATGAGATGATCATGTTTTGTAACCGAGATATCGGCAACTGGCAGGAGCCTTATGGTTGTCGTTTTATTGTATGCAATGCAAACGTGATGTAATGCTTTACTTTATCACTAAGCGGTAGCGATAGTCGTGGAAGCATAAGATTGGCGAGACGACAACGATGCTACGATGGAGATCAAGGTGTCGCGCCGGTGACGATGGTGATCATGACGGTGCTTCCGAGATGGAGATCACAAGCACAAGATGATGATGGCCATATCATATCACTTATATTGATTGCATGTGATGTTTATCTTTTTATGCATCTTATCTTGCTTTGATTGACGGTAGCATTATAAGATGATCTCTCACTAAATTATCAAGAAGTGTTCTCCCTGAGTATGCACCGTTGCCAAAGTTCGTCGTGCCCAGACACCACGTGATGATCAGGTGTGATAACCTCTACGTCCATCTACAACGGGTGCAAGCCAGTTTTTGCACACGCAGAATACTCAGGTTAAACTTGACGAGCCTAGCATATGTAGATATGGCCTCGGAACACGGAGACCGAAAGGTCGAGCGTGAATCATATAGTAGATATGATCAACATAACGATGTTCACCATTGAAAACTACTCCATCTCACGTGATGATCGGTTATGGTTTAGTTGATTTGGATCACGTGATCACTTAGAGGATTAGAGGGATGTCTATCTAAGTGGGAGTTCTTAAGTAATTTGATTAATTGAACTTAAACTTATCATGAACTTAGTACCTGATAGTATCTTGCTTGTTTATGTTGATTGTAGATAGATGGCTCGTGCTGTTGTTCCGTTGAATTTTAATGCGTTCCTTGAGAAAGCAAAAGTTGAAAGATGATGGTAGCAATTACACGGACTGGGTCTATAACTTGAGGATTATCCTCATTGCTGCTCAGAAGAATTACGTCCTGGAAGCACCGCTGGGTGCAGGCCTGCTGCTGGAGCAACACCAGATGTTATGAACGTCTGGCAGAGCAAAGCTGATGACTACTCGATAGTTCAGTGTGCCATGCTTTACGGCTTAGAATCGGGACTTCAACAATGTATTGAACATCATGGAGCATATGAGATGTTCCAGGAGTTGAAGTTAATATTTCAAGCAAATGCCCGGATTGAGAGATATGAAGTCTCCAATAAGTTCTATAGCTGCAAGATGGAGGAGAACAGTTCTGTCGGTGAGCATATACTCAAAATGTCTGGGTATAATAATCACTTGATTCAGATGGGAGTTAATCTTCCAGATGATTGCGTCATTGACAGAATTCTCCAATCACTGCCACCAAGCTACAAGAGCTTCGTGATGAACTATAATATGCAAGGGATGAGCAAGACTATTCCCGAGCTCTTCGCAATGCTGAAAGCTGCGGAGGTAGAAATCAAGAAGGAGCATCAAGTGTTGATGGTTAACAAGACCACTAGTTTCAAGAAAAAGGGCAAAGGGAAGAAGAAGGGGAACTTCAAGAAGAACAACAAGCAAGTTGCTGCTCAGGAGAAGAAACCCAAGTCTGGACCTAAGCCTGAAACTGAGTGCTTCTACTGCAAGCAGACTGGTCACTGGAAGCGGAACTGCCCCAAGTATTTGGTGGATAAGAAGGATGGCAAGGTGAACAAAGGTATATGTGATATACATGTTATTGATGTGTACCTTACTAGAGCTCGCAGTAGCACCTGGGTATTTGATACTGGTTCTGTTACTAATATTTGCAACTCGAAACAGGGACTACAGAATAAGCGGGCACTGGCAAAGGACAAGGTGACGATGCGCGTGGGAAACGGTTCCAAAGTTGATGTGATCGCGGTCGGCACGCTACCTCTACATCTACCTTCGGGATTAGTATTAGACCTAAATAATTGTTATTTGGTGCCAGCGTTGAGCATGAACATTATATCTGGATCTTGTTTAATGCGAGACGGTTATTCATTTAAATCAGAGAATAATGGTTGTTCTATTTATATGAGTAATATATTTTATGGTCATGCACCCTTGAAGAGTGGTCTATTCTTATTGAATCTCGATAGTAGTAATACACATATTCATAATGTTGAAGCCAAAAGATGCAGAGTTGATAATGAAAGTGCAACTTATTTGTGGCACTGTTGTTTAGGTCATATCGGAGTAAAGCGCATGAAGAAACTCCATACTGATGGACTTTTGGAACCATTTGATTATGAATCACTTGGTACTTGCGAACCGTGACTAATGGGCAAGATGACTAAAACACCATTCTCCGGTACTATGGAGAGAGCAACAGATTTGTTGGAAATCATACATACCGATGTATGTGGTCCGATGAATATTGAGGCTCGTGGCGGATATCGTTATTTTCTCACCTTCACAGATGATTTAAGCAGATATGGGTATATCTACTTAATGAAACATAAGTCTGAAACATTTGAAAAGTTCAAAGAATTTCAGAGTGAAGTTGAAAATCATCGTAACAAGAAAATAAAGTTTCTACGATCTGATCGTGGAGGAGAATATTTGAGTTACGAGTTTGGTGTACATTTGAAAAACTGTGGAATAGTTTCGCAACTCACGCCACCCGGAACACCACAGCGTAATGGTGTGTCCGAACACCGTAATCGTACTTTACTAGATATGGTGCGATCTATGATGTCTCTTACAGATTTACCGCTATCGTTTTGGGGTTATGCTTTAGAGACGGCCACATTCACGTTAAATAGGGCACCATCAAAATCCGTTGAGACGATGCCTTATGAACTGTGGTTTGGAAAGAAACCAAAGTTGTCGTTTCTTAAAGTTTGGGGCTGCGATGCTTATGTGAAAAAGCTTCAACCTGATAAGCTCGAACCCAAATCGGAGAAATGTGTCTTCATAGGATACCCAAAGGAGACTGTTGGGTACACCTTCTATCACAGATCCGAAGGCAAGACATTCGTTGCTAAGAATGGATCCTTTCTAGAGAAGGAGTTTCTCTCAAAAGAAGTGAGTGGGAGGAAAGTAGAACTTGACGAGGTAACTGTACCTGCTCCTTTATTGGAAAGTAGTACATCACAGAAAACTGTTTCTGCGACACCTACACCAATAAGTGAGGAAGCTAATGATGATGATCATGAAACTTCAGATCAAGATACTAGTGAACCTCGTAGATCAACCAGAGTAAGATCCGCACTAGAGTGGTACGGTAATCCTGTTCTGGAAATCATGCTACTAGATCATGATGAACCTACGAACTATGAAGAAGCGATGGTGAGCCCAGATTCCGCAAAGTGGCTTGAAGCCATGAAATCTGAGATGGGATCCATGTATGAGAACAAAGTATGGACTTTGGTTGACTTGCCCGATGATCGGCAAGAAATTGAGAATAAATGGATCTTCAAGAAGAAGACTGACGCCGATGGTAATGTTACTGTCTACAAAGCTCGACTTGTTGCAAAAGGTTTTCGACAAGTTCAAGGGGTTGACTACGATGAGACCTTCTCACCCGTAGCAATGCTTAAGTCTGTCCGAATCATGTTAGCAATTGCCGCATTTTATAATTATGAAATTTGGCAGATGGATGTCAAAACTGCATTCCTGAATGGATTCTTGGAAGAAGAGTTGTATATGATGCAACCGGAAGGTTTTGTCGATCCAAAGGGAGCTAACAAAGTATGCAAGCTCCAGCGATCCATTTATGGACTGGTGCAAGCCTCTCGGAGTTGGAATAAATGTTTTGATAGTGTGATCAAAGCATTTGGTTTTATACAGACTTTCGGAGAAGCCTGTATTTACAAGAAAGTGAGTGGGAGCTCTGTAGCATTTCTGATATTATATGTGGATGACATATTGCTGATTGGAAATGATATAGAATTTCTGGATAGCATAAAGGGATACTTGAATAAGAGTTTTTCAATGAAAGACCTCGGTGAAGCTGCTTACATATTAGGCATAAAGATCTATAGAGATAGATCAAGACGCTTAATTGGACTTTCACAAAACACATACCTTGACAAGATTTTGAAGAAGTTCAAAATGGATCAAGCAAAGAAAGGGTTCTTGCCTGTGTTACAAGGTGTGAAGTTGAGTCAGACTCAAGGCCTGACCACTGCAGAAGATAGAGAGAAAATGAAAGATGTTCCCTATGCTTCAGCCATAGGCTGTATCATGTATGCAATGCTGTGTACCAGACCTGATGTGTGCCTTGCTATAAGTTTAGCAGGGAGGTACCAAAGTAATCCAGGAGTGGATCGCTGGACAGCGGTCAAGAACATCCTGAAATACCTGAAAAGGACTAAGGATATGTTTCTCGTATATGGAGGTGACAAAGAGCTCACCGTAAAAGGTTACGTTGATGCAAGCTTTGACACTGATCCGGATGATTCTAAATCGCAAACCGGATACGTGTTTACATTAAACGGTGGAGCTGTCAGTTGGTGCAGTTCTAAACAAAGCGTCGTAGCGGGATCTACATGTGAAGCGGAGTACATAGCTGCTTCGGAAGCAGCGAACGAAGGAGTCTGGATGAAGGAGTTCATATCCGATCTAGGTGTCATACCTAGTGCATCGGGTCCAATGAAAATCTTTTGTGACAATACTGGTGCAATTGCCTTGGCAAAGGAATCCAGATTTCACAAAAGGACCAAACACATCAAGAGACGCTTCAATTCCATCCGGGATCTAGTCCAGGTGGGAGACATAGAGATTTGCAAGATACATACGGATCTGAATGTTGCAGACCCATTGACTAAGCCTCTTCCACGAGCAAAACTTGATCAGCACCAAGGCTCCATGGGTGTTAGAATCATTACTGTGTAATCTAGATTATTGACTCTAGTGCAAGTGGGAGACTGAAGGAAATATGCCCTAGAGGCAATAATAAAGTTATTATTTATTTCCTTATATCATGATAAATGTTTATTATTCATGCTAGAATTGTATTAACCGGAAACATAATACATGTGTGAATACATAGACAAACAGAGTGTCACTAGTATGCCTCTACTTGACTAGCTCGTTAATCAAAGATGGTTATGTTTCCTAACCATGAACAAAGAGTTGTTATTTGATTAACGAGGTCACATCATTAGTTGAATGATCTGATTGACATGACCCATTCCATTAGCTTGGCACCCGATCATTTAGTATGTTGCTATTGCTTTTCTTCATGACTTATACATGTTCCTATGACTACGAGATTATGCAACTCCGTTTACCAGAGGAACACTTTGTGTGCTACCAAACGTCACAACGTAAATGGGTGATTATAAAGGAGCTCTATAGGTGTCTCCAAAGGTACATGTTGGGTTGGCGTATTTCGAGATTAGGATTTGTCACTCCGATTGTCGGAGAGGTATCTCTGGGGCCCTCTCGGTAATGCACATCACATAAGCCTTGCAAGCATTACAACTAATATGTTAGTTGTGAGATGATGTATTACGCAACGAGTAAAGAGACTTGCGGGTAATGAGATTGAACTAGGTATTGGATACCGACGCTCGAATCTCGGGCAAGTAACATACCGATGACAAAGGGAACAACGTATGTTGTTATGCGGTCTGACCGATAAAGATCTTCGTAGAATATGTAGGAGCCAATATGGGCATCCAGGTCCCGCTATTGGTTATTGACCGGAGACGTGTCTCGGTCATGTCTACATTGTTCTCGAACCCGTAGGGTCCGCATGCTTAAGGTTACGATGACAGTTATATTATGAGTTTATGCATTTTGATGTACCGAAGGTTGTTCGGAGTCCCGGATGTGATCACGGACATGACGAGGAGTCTCGGAATGGTCGAGACATAAAGATTGATATATTGGAAGCCTATGTTTGGATATCGGAAGTGTTCCGGGTGAAATCGGGATTTTACCGGAGTACCGGGAGGTTACCGGAACCCCCCCGAGAGCTATATGGGCCTTAGTGGGCTTTAGTGGAAAGGAGAAAGGGGCAGCCCAAGGTGGCTGTGCGCCTCCCCCCTTCCCCTAGTCCTATTAGGACTAGGAGAGGTGGCCGGCCCCCTCTCTCTCTTTCCCCCCTCAAGGAATCCTATTCCAACTAGGATTGGGGGGGGGGGGGAATCCTACTCCCAGAGGGAGTAGGACTCTCCTGGCGCACCCTCCCTTGGCCGGCCAGCCTCCCCCTCTAGTCCTTTATATACAGAGGTAGGGCACCCCAAAGGACACACAAGTTGATCCACGTGATCTATTCCTTAGCCGTGTGCAGTGCCCCCAGCCACCATATTCCTCGATAATACTGTAGCGTAGTTTAGGCGAAGCCCTGCTGCTGTAGTACATCAAGATCGTCACCACGCCGTCGTGCTGACGGAACTCTTCCCCGACACTTTGCTGGATCGGAGTCCGGGGATCATCATCGAGCTGAACATGTGCTCGAACTCGGAGGTGCCGTAGTTTCGGTGCTTGATCGGTCGGATCGATAAGACGTACGACTATTTCCTCTACGTTGCGTCAACGCTTCCGCAGTCAGTCTGCGTGGGTACGTAGACAACACTCTCCCCTCTCGTTGCTATGCATCACCATGATCTTGCGTGTGCGTAGGAAAATTTTGAAATTACTACAAAACCCAACACTATCTGCATCGACGGGTAGCATTGTCTTTTGTGAAAAATGGGTTTTTGCTCCCTTAGATACTGCCATCACCCCTCCAATTCAAATGGATGATAAACAAGAAAAGAAATTGAACGTACAAACATTGTATGATAGACAGATGTGGTAATTCACATATATGTTGTCTAACCAAACAGGACAGCATGACACAATTTCACATATATGATGCCTAACTAAATAGGATAGCATGACACAGTTTCAGATATATGATGGATAACTTAACAGGATATAATGGCATAATTCAACATATGATGAGTACCTAAACATGATGACATGACAAAACTATATGATGTCTTCCTAAAATAGGTTGGGATGAAATAATTCACATACATGTTGTCTACGTATACAGGATGGCATGATATAATTGACATAATTGATTCATATACCAAGCAGCTGGTACTCGCATGTATGATCTCTAAACTAAGCAGATAGAATTCGATATTGTGCATATGATGTCTAAACTAAGCAATGAAAGACACCATATGAGAAATATGAGAAATATAAACATTGCAACTTAGAGCATACACCTCAGGTGGGATATAGGACTGGTCATGTGTCTCTGAATCCTCCTCTGAGGAGCTCCCTGTAACCATCGAGATATATGCTTCAACAGGTACCATTGCCTGCTCTGAAGACCTTGTTTTCACTCCAGATTTTTCCATAACCGGCTGAAATGGCTGATACACATGAAGAGTAGTTCAATATACATAGATTGTCGACAAATGGAATACGTAATAAAAAAAGATGACATGAGATAATTCACATATATGATGCCTGGCTCCATGGCACTGCGTAATTCACATATATGATAACTGGCTGAAAAAAATGGCATTGCATAATTCACATATCTGATATAGAAAGCAAACAGGAGGCATTCACACAAATCATGTCTAGTCTAAGCAGATGGTCACCACAGAGGCTAAACGCTCAAACTAGGCACGAGGGATTTCTTAAGGCCATAGAGAGAGCATCGAAGACAGCATACCATGCCATCAGGAACAGAATACCCGGGTGGTGGCTGCATATAAACCTCCTCACGAAACTCACCATTAAGAAAGGCATTCTTAACATCGAGCTGAGAGACAGACCAATGGTGAATAGAAGCCACAACGAGAAGTGTGCGGATAGTGGTCATATGGGCTACAGGAGCAAAAGTCTCATCGTAATCACGACCATGCTCCTGCTGAAAGCCACGAGCCACAAGACGAGCTTTGTAACGCTCAAGAGAACCATCGGAGCGAGTCTTAACTTTGTAGACACACTTACAAGTGATGGGACAAACACCGTAAGGAAGAGAAACAAGATCCCATGTGCCGGTGCGCTCAAGAGTAGCAAGCTCCTCTGCCATCGCAAACTGTCGTTCAGGATGAACAATAGCATCACGATAAGGGGTAGGCTCAAGTACAGCTGAAAGACCATATCGACTAGGAGAATAGCGGTCAGGGGGAGGGCGAGGCCGAGCCCGAAGACCATAAGTCGGCTGGGATGAGGAGGACGACGCACCAGAAGTAGATGACACATCAGTAGATTTATCCACAACAAGTGGACGATGAGTATAATGGAAAGGAAAGGAGGGAAGAGGTGGAATCACTGGAGGTTGAGACGAGGAATGTATCAATGATGAAGGCGGAGAAGGGGAAGGTATCAGTGATGAATGTGGAGAAGGAGAAGATATCGATGATGAAGGTGGAGAGTCATGCGACGAGGGAGGAGAGGAAACCGTAGGAGACGATGGCGTAGGATCTGCAATAGCAAGACGATGAATAGGAATACTAGGCACAGAGGGAGGTTTTTCAGGAAACACGAGAAAAGAAATATCCTCTACTAAAAAAGTTGAGGAGGATGATCGCAGGTAGAATGGACGAGACTCGTCAAAAGTCACGTCGCGAGAAATACGCATCCGACGACCAATTGGATCCCAACAGCGATAACAACCCTTATGCTCATCATTGTAGCCTAGAAAAACACACTCGGCTGACTAAGCGGTCAGTTTGGTGCGTTCTCGTGGGGCCAGGAGAACATAGCAAACACAACCAAACAACCTAAGCGCCTAATAATCTGGAAAATGATCAAAAGGATGCTCAAAAGGAATACCACCCTGCAGAGCAGATGAAGGTTGAATGTTTATGAGATATGTGGTAGTAGAGACAGCCTCAGCCCAAAAATGAGGTGGAAGAGAGGCAACAATCATCATCGCACGAGCTGTCTCAAGAAGGTGAAGATGTTTGCGCTTAGCCATGCCATTCTGAGCGTGAGCACCAGGACAAGAGAACTGAGCAATAGTATCCTGCTCGGCAAGAAATCCACGCAATATTTTAGAGATATACTCGCCAGCAGAATTAGCACGGAACACACGGATAGGTGTAGAGAACTGAGTGTGAACCATGGCAGCAAAACGCTTATAAATAGTGAGAACCTCACTATGAGAAGAGATAGAGTAAAGCCAAGTGTAGCGAGAGAAATCATCTATAGAAATAATATAGTATCCACTACAAAAAAATACACTTCCGTGATGATACGTGTTTGTCACAGTAGGTCGCGTTTTTTGTCATGCCTGTACGTCCATGATGATTTTATGACAGAATCAAGATAGCCATACCTGTGCTGTTGTAGAAGTGTTCCATGACATTACCAAAATTATCATCACGGAAGTGTGCACTTCCATGACGATAAATCGCCCGTCACAGAAGTGCTTTCGTCAAGGGTGCCCGACACATGGCATCCACTGTAATGGAACGCCGTTAAGCTATCGGGTCGGGTTTTGGATCAGATAACCCATTAATAGCCCCGACCAATGGGGATTTTCCACGTGTAAAATCATCATTGGCTGGAGGAAACACATGTTGGCTCATCGTTGGGACAAATGTCATCCACTCATTGGACAGAAGGCGCCTATGATACGTCGACACGTGGCACGGCCCAACAGAGGCCCATTCCTGTGAAAAGGCCGGCCTGTTTGACTTGGTCAAAAGGTGGCGGGCCGGCCCATGGAAAGCCTGTTAACGGCCTGTTCGCATATAGCCCATTTACAGCCCGCTAACCCAAGGCCCGTTACGCCCTATTCGAATTAGGCCCAGTAGCATCATGTGGGCCATCCAATATGATTCCAGCCCGTTTTCACTTTTGGCCCATGTATGGCCCATGACGTCTTTCGGCCCATATGAGGCCCTATGTAACTCTTGGCCTATTAACGACCCGTGGTGAAACTGGACCGTAATGAATAGTGTATCACTTTACACCCATTAACGGCCCGTGGTGAAACTGGCCCGTAATGAACAGTGTATCACTTTATACCCATTAACGGCCCGTTATTCCGTTGGGCCATTTCCAGCCCATGTTATCTTTCGGCCTTCTTAGAGCCCATTTATTCTTGGGCTCATTTCCAGCATTTATTTACTTATGGCCCGTTACTGTCATTTTCTTCTTGTGGGCCAAATTCAGCCTATGGTTACAGTCGGCCCATTTGTGGTCCGTTAATACGTTGGGCCATTTTCATAGCGTCATTAAATATGGCCTATTAACGATGGCCCGTTATGGTCAGCCTATGAACGGACGATTCCAACTCTAGCCCGTTTACGGCCATAACGCGGCCTGTTATTGGCCCATGTTTGGCCAATCGATCATACAACCCGTATAAGGCCCATTGATGATATGGCCCGTAGAAGGCCCATTGTTTCTACGGCCCGTAGAAGGCCCATTGTTTCTATGACCCACAGAAGGCCTACTGTTTCTACGGCCCGTAGAAGGTCCACTGTTTCTACGGCCCGTAGGAGGCACAGTGTCACTACAGTAAATATTAGACCATGGTTATTGTGGCCTAGTTTTAAAAAATAGGTTATTGCAGCCACTAGCAAACCGCGGAAAAAGAACTGCACCGACTACAAGCAAACAAATAAACAAGACAACATGGAAATAAATAAGCAAGCAACTTACGCTAGGCTATCACGGCTATTACACATATTACATCCACTGGGCATCAAAGTTCGCCACCAGCGCAAATATAGGGAACAAAGCAGCATACAAACGCCGCAGCAAAACAAGTCCAGAACTGAAACCACTTCAGAAGAGTTCAAGAAACAATATCCTGGGTACCCATAATGCTGGCAAGATGCTTAGCAAGCTTATTAACTTTCTCTTGTTTGGTGCTTAAATCCTCCAGCGCTTGCTATTGCACAAGAAAGTACGCATCTGAATTCTGCAGGGACTTCCTCAGCCCTTCGGCTTCTTGCCGTAGCACAGCTCGCTGATGCCTTTCAGCTTGTAGGTGAGACTGAAGAAGCTGAAGTGATTCAGGCAGCGAGTTCGAAGAGCTTGTGCCAGCGGTACTAGCCAGTAACTCAAACACTACATCAACGAAGGACTGTGGGGTTTTCTCACTGTCTACAAGATCGTTTTTATCACCTTTCTTGGAGACCAACAGGGTTGTCTCACTATCTTGAACCTTATCTGCATTACTTTCTCTACCATTGCATAGTGGGGTGCTCTTCTCCAATATTCTTTTTGCATACTACAAGAGAAACAAGCAGACACATCACATGTTTAGCTTGTAGTATACGAAACTCATTTTGGTAAACGGGTTCAGTAGTAAGGTGGACAGGATAACATCATGAAACAAACATATATCTATGTACTATGGTCACCATATTGTCCATATCATTCTAGTTTATGTTCCCTAATCAAGATAGAGACACAGTTCAACTCATATATTTTTAAGACACAGCAGCATAGACAAAATATAAGTGTGAGAAACTACACATCATTGGCATCACTTGTAATGTGCATCACATGAGAACATAACTGTTTATACAACTGAAACTGAAATCAATATAGAGCAAGAAGTTAGAACATCAATCCAGTTAAAGAAATAGGTTTAAAACATACATGTTGCGCCATTGGAGTTTCAATTGGATCCTTCAAATTCGAAAGTAGTTGGTATGAGTAAATACAGTGATGCAACAGCAAAGGAGTATGGACCATAGCTACGGAATCTGACCTGAGAACAGTTGCTCTTATGCTTTAAACGTGGGGTTTGGGTTAGCTATGTTGGTCTTCGTGCTTTGGGAACTGTAGTAGCTTTACAAACTGCTCGTGTGGGGGTACTCTGTGGTGGACATGGTGCTTTGTCAACTATAAGTGGGTTACTATCCGCTGGGGTTGTGGTTAGATGGGTTGTAGCTGGTTCTCTGCCCAATGGTGTAAGTGTGCAATCTGGAAGAGTCTCGATTATGTGTGGTGGGGCTAGTTTGTGGGCCAGTAAAACCATGGTTCTATCTGCATCGACGGGTAGCATTGTCTTTTGTGAAAAATGGGGTCTTTGCTCCCTTAGATACTGCCATCACCCCTCCAATTCAAATGGCTGATAAACAAGAAAAAAAATTGAACGTGCAAACATTGTATGATAGACAGATGTCGTAATTCACATATATGTTGTCTAACCAAACAGGACAGCATGACACAATTTCACATATATGATGCCTAACTAAACAAGATAGCATGACACAGTTTCAGATATATGATGGATAACTTAATAGGATATAATGGCATAATTCAACATATGATGAGTACCTAACAGGATGACATGACAAAAATATATGATGTCTTCCTAAAATAGGTTGGGATGAAATAATTCACATACATGTTGTCTAAGTATACAGGATGGCATGATATAATTGACATAATTGATTCATATACTAAGCAGCTGGTACTCGCATGTATGATCTCTAAACTAAGCAGATAGAATTCGATATTGTGCATATGATGTCTAAACTAAGCAATGCAAGACACCATATGAGAAATATGAGAAATATAAACATTGCAACTTAGAGCATACACCTCAGGTGGGATATAGGACAGGTCATGTGTCTCTGAAATCCTCCTCTGAGGAGCTCCCTGTAACCATCGAGATATATGCTTCAACAGATACCATTGCCTGCTCTGAAGACCTTGTTTTCACTCTAGATTTTTCCATAACCGGCTCAAATGGCTGATACACATGAAGAGTAGTTCAATATACATAGATTGTCGACAAATGGAATACGTAATAAAAAAGATGACATGAGATAATTCACATATATGATGCCTGGCTCCATGGCGCTGCGTAATTCACATATATGATAACTGGCTGAAAAACATGGCATTGCATAATTCACATATCTGATATAGAAAGCAAATAGGAGGCATTCACACAAATCATGTCTAATCTAAGCAGATGGCATGGCAATGCAAGACACCATATGCATGATATGAGCAATATAACCCAGCCAAGTTAGAGCATGCACCTCGGGGGGGGGGGGATACGACTGGTCATCTCTCTCTCAATCCTCCTCTGAGGAGCTATCTGTAACCAGCAAGAAATCTGCATCGACAGGTAGCACTGACTGCTCAGAAGACCTTGTTTTCACTCCAGATTTTCCCATGACTGACTCAAATGGCTGATTCACAGGAAGAGTATATGAATGTATAAACATTGTTGACAAATGGAATACATTATGGAAAAAATATGGCACGATACAATTCACATATACGATGACAGGCTAAACATGATGGCATTGCATGATTCACGTATATGATGCCTGGCTAAAGAATATGGCATTGCATAATTCCCATATACTCCATCCGTTCCTAAATATTTGTCTTTTTAGAGATTTCAAATGGACTACCACATACAGATGTATATAGACATATTTTAGAGTGTAGATTCACTCATTTTGTTCCGTATGTAGTCACTTGTTGAAATCTCTAAAAAGACAAATATTTAGGAATGGTGGGAGTATGATATAGAAACCAAATAGGTGGCATTCACACAAAGCAAATCTAAACTAAGCTGATGACATATAAGATGTATAATGTAAGCAATGCAAGGCGCCATATGCATGATATGACCAACATCAGCATGCCAGGTTAGAGCAAACACCTCAGGTGGTAAACAGGCGTGGTCGGCTCCTTCTGAATCTCCATCTGAATAGTTATCTTCCTCTGGAATACAATCTAGAAATGCAGGAGGGGGGGCACTTCGCCCACCATGGAGTGGCGTCTGCATGACATTATATTCGCACGCAATGGTCTTCTCTTTTTCTCTACATGTTCAGTACGATTGTGTACAATATCTGACATGCATAATAAAAAATAGTTAGATTTTGTAAGGCCTAAGGGGTGCATGCAAAAATCAAGACTGATGGTAGCAAATGAGTGGATGGATCAAAAACTAATGATAGCAGGTAGATTATAGCTTAGGTTTAAAAAGATAGAGAATGGATCATCTATTGTTTGTTTCCCACCCAACATGAAACAAATAGAAGACCCCAGGTGAACCAGATAGTAGACAGATACTATTCGTTGTTGGCTCGATATGAGACCCATGGGCAATTCAAAACTCAAGATTGAACGATAAAGTAGCAGGTAATAATAATCGATGTATAACGTAAGCAAACACGAAAGACTGCGATCTCTCTTCCGGAACTGTGTAGTCATCAGGTTCATCTGCTCAGTTGATGATGGTAATGCAGTTGGCATGGCTGCTGGCAACGGGGAAGATGATCTGAGGCGGCGAAAGGAAGTCTGCAGGGGGGATCTCTGCTGCAGTGAACTGTCACATCCCTACTTCTGGTCCGCTCTGGGTTAGCTAGTCTTGTGTTGCATCATGTTTAAATTTCTCTTAAACCTGAAATGGGGATCAATAAACCCCAGCACCCCCCCTGAAAATACCAGGTTCAACTGAAAAACATTTCAATGAAACCAAAATGCCCTTCTCAAAAGTTCATCATTTTTGAATTGGTCTAGAACCTCTCCCAAAAATGGTGCACATTTTCTTGGCCATTCTGGATTTTTGAATTAAATTATATAGTATTGCATTTGGGCATTTATTGCTAATAATATTTTAAATGCTCAAATAATCATAAACTGAAATGTTTGCTGTTGGAAATATTCCAAACAGTGACATGGAGCAGTTTCATGATTTTTGGAGATACCCTGTCATTTTTAATAAAGCCAAACACAATTACAGAAAATAGAAAACATAAAAGGAATGATAGAGAGAGGAGAAAACCTTACCTGGCTCTTACCTCCTGGCAGCCCACCTGGCCCAACTCCAGCTGGCCCAGCCCACCGTAGCCGCCACCGTCTTCAACCTCCTGCCAGTAGGCAGGAGGGCGTGTGCCCGACGCATGCCAGCACGCGCGCGCCACCTCCTGCTTGCTGCCGCCTTCCCGACGTCGCCCTAGAGATGCCACGCACTTCTCTGCCTCTCTCTCGCTCTCTGGTTCTCCCCCCCCCCCTCGCTCCTCTGCTTTCCTTCCCCATGGCCGAG
>NC_057806.1:557725783-557759599 GCF_018294505.1 Triticum aestivum
GGCCGAGCATACCCACCGCCACCGACGCCGTTTGCCGCGGCTAGAGCCACTGCCCCGCCTCTCCGTCGTGTCTAGAAGAACCGCCCCGTCGCCCTACTCCTCCTCGCCGAGCCACACGGGTCGGGAAGCCATGCTTCATCCTGAACGCCGCCGTCTTCTTCCGCGGGATCTGGCGATCCCCGTCGTCGCTCCATCGTCTGCAGGCCTTCCCCGAGCCCGACGAGTACTTCAATTGACGCGCTGTGAGCCTCCGGTCACTTTCCCCCTAACGCCGCGTCCTTTTGCACACCGTAGCCGTCGTGTTCATCGAGGCCGAAGCTCACCTCCGCCCGAGCTCGTCGTCGGCGTCAGTCCGGTGACCCTTTGGTCATGCTAGCATGCCCAACGGCCTCGTTAGCACGTGCAGCTGCCGTAGATGCCAAGCAACGCACGCCTTGCTCACCGTAGCGATGAATCCGTCGACGCCCGAGCTCCGGTCGCCACTGACCTCGACGCCGTCGTCGTTTCCCGCCGCCCCAGCAGGTGCTGCTTGCACCGTTGGATGCGTGCGTTCTCCAGCAACGCGTAGATGCCCTCCACCACGGGTTTGGTTGCCCGTGGGCGAAACCCGAGCCGTTCCGCCATCACTGACCTCGCCGGCGGCTAACTCCGGCTGTGCTGACATGGCACAGCCATTAGCAGCTAATTGCGCCATTAATTAACCTCCGGTGAAACTAACAGCCGGGCCCCACATCCTAACTAACTGGCTAACTAAACTATACTAAGTTTAATCCAATTACCCTGGACCCACGCATCAGCATTGACTGTGTTGACGTGTCCGTTGACCAGGTCCCACTTGTCATTGACACTAAGCAGCACTATGTCACTGACCAGTGGACCCCACTGGCCAGGTTTGACCTGGACCGTGCCCCATTGACCTGCTGACATCATGATGATGTCAGGCTGACGCAGTAATCTGTTTTCTGGATTATAAATAAATCAGAAATGATTTATTTATTTCAGAAAATATCCTAAACTTCTAAAAATCATATAAAATCAACCGTAACTCCAAATGAAATAAGTTATATATGAAAAATTATCAGAAAAATTCAAGGAATCTATTTATGGAATTTTCATGCATATTTGAGCAAGTTAACATTGCTGTTTAGGACAAACTAATTAAAAGGCATTTAAGAAAGCACATATGGAGTTTGAATTTGAACCTAGTGTTCAAACCAACTCCATTTAACTTGTTGCTAGTTGCACTAGGCCAATCAATAGCATATTGCCATGTCACATTCATGCATCATATTGTTGCATTGCATTGATTGTGTCCTTCTCTGTTTGCCGGTAACCGTCCCCTCTCAGACAATGATGTTTCCGACGACGTGATCGATGACACCGATGAAGAACTATATTATCTTCAGAAGTGCAAGGCAAGGAAAACCCCCTTGTTCATTCTGATACAATTCCACTCTCTCGCTCCTGCTCTCTTTTACTGCATTAGGACAACAACGATTCATCTATTACTTGCTGCGGTAGTTGAACCCCTTATCCTCTACATGACTCGTCATTGCCACAGTAAATAGATGAAACCCACTAGCATGAGTAGGAGTTGTTTGAGCCCTGATGTGCCTACTCATTCATGCTTGTTTGTCATGCTTGCTATTGCATAGAGTTGTGTTAGGTCTGATTCATCAGGGATGAATCGGAGGTGTGCGAACATGTCCTACTATGTGTGAGCTAATTGTGTGAACACGATTTGGTAAAGGTAGCGGTGAGAGGCCATGTAGGAGTACATGGTGGGTTGTCTCATTGAAACCGTCCTCAGGAACTGAGTTCTGTGTCTGTGATCCATGAACAGCTACTACCACTCATTGGGATCCTTAATTGACCCTCTCAGCATCTTAATCACCCTAGTACTCTGTCCAGGAGTTGCAACTAGTTTCTGGTGTTTGTAGGTTATGTGTTGGCGGCCGTGCGTAGCCGCTGACCCTAGGGGTGGGCTATGATGCGGTAGATACACCATGGCACGGTGTACTGGGCGCCCGTTTGGTGTCTCGGGAACCCTATTCACATCGTTCGGGGCCGTATGTGGAAACCTCAGCCGGACTCCTTGCGGATGGAACCTGGATAGGCGATAAACCTGGACTAGAGACTTGAGTGTTTAGGTAGGCCGTGGCCGATACCTTCGTTGGGCTTCCGCTTGAAGGTTGCCGAGTACATCTCGTGTAAACGACGGTAAGTGGTGGGAGCGTGTGTGAAGAAGTACACCCCTGCAGGGTTTTCATTATCTATTCGAATAGCCGGATTCCTTGGATATGGAAACTTGGACAAGCGGATACTCTAAAACTCGCAAGATAAGTGTGAGTGCTATGAATGGCCTTCTCGTAGGGAAGAAAAAGATCAACTAAACTAAACCAGAGATTGTCGTAGAGATTGGTAGGACTGGGTATTATTCTGGGAGAGAGTGGTTCGAATCCACCTCAGAATGAACAATGAAAAAGGCGTCGAGCGGGGGTATCTAATCCTGTTCGCTCCCCATGCTTTCGTACCCCAGCGTCGGTAGGGACCCAGAGAGCTGCCTTCGCTTTTGGCGTTCCTTCGTAGATCTAGGATCGTAGAACATTGATAGAGAAAAAAAAGCCGACTATCAGAATTGAACCGAATCCATAGTGGTGTATTGAATGGTGAATATGTGGACTCGTGTGCGCCACCTCAAAAGAGTTGCTTGCAGTCATAGTTCAGGTTACCCACTGAGTCAAAGCTGGCTTGCTGCAGTTAAACTCCACCCCCCTTTATTGATACCGATGCATATGTAAATAGTTCTGATGTAAGTCTTGCTAGGTACATTTGTACTCACGTTTGCCTATTTTATGTGTTGCAGAGAGACGTCAGTCTCGCTAGTAGTTCCGTGTGGACTTTGTCATTTAGCTTGATACCTCAGCCATGATCTTGTGCCCTCGGCAGGATCTGGTAGATAGTCATGCTTCTTAGCCTTTTTCATTTGTAGATGTCTGTACTCAGACATGTTAAGCTTCCGCATGTGCTTTGATTTGTATGCTATGCTTGTTGGGTCATGAGACCCGTGTTTGTATAACTCCCTCCTCGGAGCCTAATGAATAAATTCTTGAGTCGTAGAGTTATGTTGTGATGCCATGTTGTATTTACACATATCGAGCATATTGTGTGTATGATTGAAATACTTGGTATGTGTGGGATCCGACAATCTAGTTGTTTATCCTTGGCAGCCTCTCTTATGGGGAAATGTAGTCTAGTGCTTCCATGAGCCATAGTAGTCCGCTACAGGCCGGTTCACCGGAGTCCTGCTAGCCCAGCACTACTGCTTAGGACACTTGACTGGCCGACATTTGTTTCACTTTGTTCCTATGTCTGTCCCTTCAGGGAAATGTCACACGGTGACTTCCGGAGTCTTGCCTAGCCTGCTACAGCCCGGGTTCCCCGGAGTCCTGTTAGCCCAGTGCTACAGCCCGGATTCACACGCTGTTGACCGACATGCTCGATGTGATTCATGTATGCCTGTCTCCATAGGTCTATGCCGCTTTGGGTTCACGACTAGCCATGTCGGCCTGGTTTCTCTGTCATATGGATGCTAGCGACACTATCATATACGTGAGCCAAAAGGCGTAAACGGTCCCGGGCCATGGTAAGGCGACACCCGTGGGGATACCGTGCGTGAGGCCGCAATGTGATATGAGGTGTTACCGGCTAGATCGATGTGACTTGGAATCAGTGTCTTGACATGAACGCTTCTGTCGATGGTGCACCTCAGGTGGGGTGGATGACGGCACGGCAGGAGCAGGACATAACACACAGAGTTTTCTTTAACGCCTATCGAAAAATGAAGTAAATCTGTAAGGTCTCCTTAGAATTGGAGGATTATATAAATGGAGGGACAGGCAAAAAACAGGAATAGGATAGGAATGCACATGCAAAACAGAGCATTTGGAAACATAGGATTTCAATCAACCTGGGTGTTTGGCTCACATGAATTGGATGAACAAAGGAATGGAGAAACAAAGTGATGTGACGAGTGTACAACCTCTTTTTGACATAGCCTTGTGGACCTCAGCATCATTGGGTTGGATATGGAGGATGGTGATGATGCTGGTGTGATTGTCAGAGGCAGGGAAGAAGATTCGAGGCCTCTGGAAATGGCGCCGAGGGTACTGCTCTGCTGTGATGGACGGTTCCGTCGTTGGAGCAGCTCCGCTAAGGTGTATGGCGACGAGGCTGAAGCATGACAAGACAGACAACGTTAATCTGAAGTGGGACCCTACTATCATCTGCAATAGATGATTTAAAAATACATCACCAAAAAGTGGTAGATGTAAAACGCATCAGCCGCACCACGGCTGCCCCGACAGATACTGTAAGTACTGTTCACTCTGAACTTAACTGAAGAAAATGAACTTCACAATCGAAACTGAATTTTACTGTCAAAACTGATTGAACTAGTAACAGAGCATTTCAATAGTTGTTTAGGGCATTCGAGCACTAGTAGCAGAGAAGCAGTGATCTAAATCCGCAGACGCTCGAGCAGGGAACGCACTAGCAGAGAGCAATTCGTGCAGTAGCACCGCGAGCGAGTGCTAAAGCAGCAACTCCTGTAGCTGCCAGAGGTCGTGCAGCAGCAGCAGCGCAAGCCAGAGCAAGAGCAGAACAACAGCACGAACGAAAGCAGGAGAAGTGCAGCAGCGCGACCGATAACAAGAATAGAGTCGCAGCGCGAGCGAGAGCTGGAGCAGCTGCAGCTAGTGCCATTGTGGAAGTCGTCGCCAAGGAAGCAACGACATGGGGGGGAGACGCCGTGGATGATGTGGCCGGCGACGGCGCCGTCGATGGAGACACGCCATGTCTGCTCGGTATCGAGCACCGGCAGCCCTGTGAGATCGAATAAAAGATAAAATGCAGCGGTGAGTGCAGAACCTCCTTGGTGGCGCCGAGTTGGCCTCGGCTTCATCGGAGGAATTGGTGAGGGTGTTGCGGTTCCGGTGGGGCAGGTCAAGACAGCGCTATGGGGATTGAGGTGGCGCGATAGACGAGGCGAACATCGGGGCAGCTCCTTGGAGGTGGAGGACGGGGCGGCTGATCCGGCGGGACGATGAGATCGACAACGGATCCTCATCCGGTGTGGTGGATGAGGGACGGCGAGCTGTTGCGGTGGATGACGTAGTCGGGGAAGAGTCTCCGGCTGGGCGGCGGTTGGGAGGCCGACACAGGAGCGTGGGGTTTGCGGGTTTTGGCGGCCTCGGTGTACGAATGGGGGGTGGCGAAGGGGGAGGAGGGAGCCAAGCTTAGGGACGCGCTTGTCCGAAATGTAGGGTAAGTTACCAGCATACCCCTACCGATTTTGACTCCGAGACGTGGAGCTTCATTTCCGGCTGAGGAGTAGAAGGGGGATTTCGCGTGTCTTGGCTGCCGGAGCGATTTCGGATGAGGAGGGAGTTCTTGCATGCGTCCAAATTTCAGGATAACAAGGCGCGGCGCAGGTTGAAGAAGCGGGAGTTTCAAAGCATGTGAGACAAAAGATACTCGAGCTTGAAAATTTTGGGATAACAAGGTGCGGATTCCTTGTTCGGCAGAACAAACATAACGTGTAAAGAAACAATTCATACAAGACACAAGAGAGTCATGTCCCCTTTTACTATATTGCTATAGATGCCATTGAAAAAACTACAAGAAAAATGTAAAAGAATCAGGAGAACAAGATTACCCTACACAGTACCAAATCGATTCGCACTTCCCTCAACAACAACAAAAAACAAATCAATTCCCACCAAAGAAAGAGTAATGTCCCTTTTTATATGATTACAGATGCCATGATCTCGAATTTCAATTTTTGAATCCACGATATGTTGAATTCGAATATATTGTTAGGTGACCTTGCGGTTTATAATTGATGTAGTCGTACATTTTGATCTTCCATCATATATGAACATTTTACTCCACCATGTGAACATATATATTGTCGTCTACCATATGGACTAAATTTCAATCAATTTTCCTTATTTGAATACGATTGTTGCCAAGTTATACAATAATTTACATATTATCTTGATAACAAAAAAAATACATATAGCAGTAATCATATTTCACTATGAACTACATGTACCATACGCTCTTCAATTCAAATGTTTGTATCCATTTTATGTTGAATTCAAATCATAGTACATTATTGGTTTAGGTAGCGAGATGTTTGGGATAATCTAAACCCTGTTTTCATACGTATAATTTTTGGCTGAATTGGGACAAGTTTTGGTATAAGCCTCTTGCAAAATCGGAGATTCTCTCAACAAGCCTCGTGGTTCCGAGAGGGAATGTGTCACCTTTGTGTGCGAAACGATATACGCTGCCCCCCCTGATTTTATTTATAGAGGGAACATAGAACTATATGAGTGCCCTGTTAAATTTTGGAATTATTTCGGGTTCATTTGGCCTTTTTATACATTAATTGAGTTTCTAAACTTTTAATGTGCATAATCTAAATATGAATTGCATGCACATGCTCCAGTGCACCAAAGTGGGTTGAAAAATCACATGTGTGTCCTTGGTTGAATTTATAGGTCCGATGGAAGAAATGAGAATGAAATTCAAACATCTGGGCGTCGTGACTCGGCCGAGAACATCGAGAAACTTTGATTTTAAATTCATGTAAATCCAAAACTCGCCTGGAAATCATGAAACTTGGCATGGTGTCATGTCATGGCACTAACATGTTGTGGTAAAAAAATTGGGCCGATTTGGAAGCTCGTGGTTCTAAGAGGGAACGTGCCACCTTTGAGTGTGAAACGATATACGCTGCCCCCCCTTGAGTTTCTTAAGAAACGCAACATAGAACTACATTAGTGCCCAGTTAAATTTTGGAATTATTCTGGGTTCGTTTGTCGTTTTTTATACATTAATTGAGTTTCTGGTCATTTAATGTGCATAAGTCAAATTTGAACTACAAGCACATGCTCTCGTGCACCAAAGTTGGTTGAAAAATCACATTTGTGTCCTCGGGTGAATTTCTAGGTCCCATGCAAGAAATGAGAATAAAATTAAAACATCATGGCATCGTGGCTCGGCCGAGAACATTGAGAAACTTGGTTTTAAAAATCTTGTAAATCCAAAACACGTCTGAAAATCATGAAACTTGGCATGGATGTCATGTCATGGTACTACCATGTTGTGGTAAAAAAAAATCGGCCGAATAGGAATAGATTTTGGTATAAGCTTTTGCAAACCAAAGCTTCTCTCAAGAAGGCGCGTGGTTCTGAGAGGGAACATGCCACCTTTGAGTGCGAAACGATATACGTTGCCCCCCTTGAGTTTATTTATACAAAGGCAACATGGAACTACATGAGTGCCCTGTTAAATTTTGGAATTATTCCGGCTTCGTTTGGCCTTATTTACACATTAATTGAGTTTTTGGTCATTTAATGTACATAATTCAAATTTGAACTACAAGCACATGCTCCCGTGCACCAAAGTTGGTTGAAAAATCACATTTGTGTCCTCGGGTGAATTTCTACTCCCTCCTTCCATCTATATAGGTCGTAATGCGTTTTTCGAGGCTAACTTTGACCAAACGTTAGAGCAATAATATATGACATGCAACTTACACAAAGCATACCTTTAATTTGTATGTCAAAGGAGCTTCCAATAATATAATTTTCATAGTATACATATCATATGCTATTAATCTTGTCAATAGTCAAAGGCTGTCTTGAAAAACACATTAGGCCCTATATAGATGGAAGGAGGGAGTAGGTCCCATGCAAAAAATGAGAATAAAATTCAAACATCTAGGCATCGTGGCTCGGTCGAGAACATTGAGAAACTTGGTTTTAAAATCATGAAACTTGGCATGGTGTCATGTCATGGTAGTACCATGTCGTGGTAAAAAAATTGGCCGAATAGGAACAAATTTTGGTATAAGCTTCTTGCAAATCGGAGCTTCTCTCAAGAAGGCTCGTGGTTCTGGGAGGGAACGTGTCACCTTTGTGTGCATAATTCAAATTTGAAATACAAGCACATGTTCCAGTGCACCAAAATTGGTTGAAAAATCACATGTGTGTCCTCGGGTAAATTTCTAGGTTCCATGCAAGAAATGGGAATGAAATTCAAAATTCTGGGCGTCGTGGCTGTGTTGGAAACATTGAGAAACTTAGTTTTTTTAATTCCTGTAAATCCAAAACACGCATGAAAATAATGAAACTTGGCTTGGTGCCATGACATGGCACCAACATGCTGTGGTAAATTTGCAATCCGATTCGCGAAGGTGCACACATTAACGATCAATAAAGTCATTTCGGAACAAGTGTTGTCACGTTATAATCGGAAACACAACTATTATTGAAACCGTGGGTGTTCTACTTACTAGTACCATTTATGTGCCGCCACGTGTCCCCCTTTTTTATTAGCTAGGAGGCGCCGTGTAGGGTAGCTATTTGAGTACGAGAGGCGTGCGATCAGACCCCTGTCGTGCTTATCGGGAGGAGAGCCCTTTGATCTCCATTTGCCGTCCACCTCTCTCCCAAGGTCTCCATTAATGGCGCCTGAGCCTCTGTTTAATGGCGTGGCTATGCCTCACGCGACTGAGATTTAAGAGAGAAAAAGGAAAATATGAAAGCACGGATCTTGATGTAAGATCCGACGGACCTATATAGCATCTACTGCGACTTATAGCAAGACTGATGAATATATAAGGACGATTAATTTTGTTTTTGATCAAAGAAGGGCTTTCCCCTTCTGATTTTCATTACCGAAAACCACCACAATTCACAAGAAGTTCAGCACAACTCCAACCTAACACGAAGGACTAAAAGCTACCAGATTAAAATCGCAACATCCCAAGAGGCCAACAAAGGCCAAACATCCGCACTAGAACCCAACATTTCACAACCGACGACACAATCCACATCCTAAACCGATTATTACATCAAAAGAAACCAGGAAACTAGTCTCCGTAGCGAGCGGCGATGAGCTCTTTCGTGTCCTCAAGACGCTTCTTGAGAACATCCACGGATTCCTCCACCAGCCTTTGGCGCTCGTTGTGGAGCATGTCATTATCGTCCATAAGTTTCTTCAACAAGGCACTGGTCTCCTCCTGCTAGTCTGCACTTCAGACAATCTTCTCCCTCAGCAGGTCATGCTCGGCCTGGAGCCTCTCATTGCCCTCCCTTAGTTGCCGGATGACGCCGGTAGCATGTTCAAACGAGGCTATCATGTCATCCTGCAACCTCACCGGGCCGGAGATCTGATCCATCTGGCTATGGACGATCGCATGCATGCGCCTGTAATAGTCGTCGCCTGCCCACGAGAAATTTTCCCAGGCCGCCGCGGCGCGGCGGGACATGTTTGCTGCATTCGTGGTGCAGCGGGACATCTCTGCTGCTTCCGCGGCGTGGCCGGACCAGTCTGCTGCATCGACGGCGCGGCGGGACCTCCATGCTGCTTCAGCGGCGCGGCGGGACCTCTGTGCTACTACTTCCGTGCGGCGGGACATGTCGGTTACTCTCGCAGCAAGGCGGGACATCTCTTGTGCTTCCGCTTCCATGCTCGCCTCTCCCTGGTGGCAATCTCTCGACCCAGAACTCACGCTGGCCATGGCAGACGCACTGAAAGGATGCTGAATGACTTGTTTGTTTTTGTGGATGAGGAGTTGAGGAGGAATGTGTAGTCATCTTGGCATACTAGTATTTATAACCGAGTACTAATACGCTCCTAAGTGAGAAACCGTTTAGGTTGCGATCGGTGTGAACAGGTTTGCAATTCAATATACTTCCTCCGTGTAGGTGCGTAAGTCATCTTACGTTGTGCATCTCGTCCAAGGCGGAGAAGAAAATGAGAAAACTTAATGTCTTTTTGCTAATTAATAGCATTGCATGCAATGAACTAACCACTGCATGTTATGTTTGGTAGTCTCAAGTCATTGAAAGCATGCACAGCCCACATATCTTATTGGTTGATATGCCACAAAACAAAAAACAAGAAGAGAGTAAATGTACTGTGCCTAAGTGTTTTGGGATTATTTGGTTTTCGTAAGGTGACTTGCACACCTAGACGGAGGGAGTAGCATGGAGTAATTTGGAATGTGACGAGACGCAAGTTCAAAATTTATTGACGGTTCTAGTTTCGAAGTGCGGCACTATTCCCGAATGGAGTACTTCTTTTTCTACTCCCTCCTTTCCGGTTTTATAGGGCTTGTCTCAAAATTTTAGTTTTTCCATTTTATAAGGCTCAATTTGGTTGTTCCCCAACACATGTTTAGATTCCAAGGTGCATTAAATCATTGCATGCAAGTATTTAAAGAAAATTGACTAATGCATGTACTTTATGCATGCATGCATTGCAATTAATGCATTAAAGCTATCTCTCGGGACTTCTCGCACGCACCATCGTGCCACCCACAAAAACTTGTACTCTGAGTTTAGTAGTACGTGATACAGGAAGAGAAGAGGTGCATGCACGCACTCGTCCTCTCACACACGCGTCTATTTTTTCTCGGAAAGGAGGATGATGACCCCCGGCCTCTGCATCTAGGAGTCACACATGCAAATTATTGAAATATATCGTGTGCAGTGCTTTGATGTGTCGCGTCAACTCGTACATCAACGAGAAGTTTGATTATCCTATCCCTCGCGGACTTAACTGCAACTGCCTTTGGCTGTATGACTGGTTGGCCACACACCTATAGGGCCCACCTGTCATACACGCAAAGGCAGGAGCGTCCCTCCCTCGCCCATGAGCGTGGTGGCTGACAAGACTAGGAGAAGCTTTCGCTACACGCTCTCCCTCCCGCACGCGGTGGACATGCAGCAGTTCAATCGGTGTCAGATGGCCAGAAGCGTACTGTAGTAGTCCTCCAGTGCAGTAGTATTCCATCATTGTTCGACTTCCCGAAGAGGCGAAGAGCCAAGCGCAGCCCGGACGCTCGTGTGGCAGTTTCATGTGTAGAGTAGTCTAGGATAGCGTGTATCGTGCCTGTAAGCTTAAAATCGTTGGGGTCGGCTCCATGCTATGTGGCTGTCTCGAAGTTTAAAAAAATTTAAAATAGTCTTCTGGCCCTACCCGAAAACTGCCATGCGTACTGCCCAGGAAAAGCCCCGCCCTCAACTTTTAACTATGCGAAAATAGTTCTAGCTTGTTCGTTCTATATAAATACAGTACTTACTGTATGTTTATTCACCCGTGGGGTTGTTCAATGAATGGAGGGGCGGGGATGTTGGGGAACGCAGTAATTTCAAAAAAATTCCTACGCACATGCAAGATCATGGTGATGCATAGCAACAAGAGGGGAGAGTGTGATCTACGTACCCTTGTAGACCGACAGCGGAAGCGTTAGCACAACACAGTTGATGTAGTCGTACGTCTTCACGGCCCGACCGATCAAGCACCGAAACTACGACACCTCCGAGTTTTAGCACACGTTCAGCTCGATGACGATCCCCGGACTCCGATCCAGCAAAGTGTCGGGGAAGAGTTCCGTCAGCACAACGGCGTGGTGATGATCTTGATGTTCTACCGTCGCAGGGCTTCGCCTAAGCACTGCTACAATATTATCGAGGATTATGGTGGAAGGGGGCACCGCACACAGCTAAGAATATGATCACGTGGATCAACTTGTGTCTATGGGGTGCCCCCTTCCTCCGTATATAAAGGATCAAGGGGGGGTGCGGCCGGCCAGGAGGAGTGCGCGCCAGGAGGAGTCCTACTCCCACCGGGAGTAGGATTCCCCCCCCCCTTTCCTAGTTGGAATAGGATTCGAGAAGGGGAAAAGAGGAGAGAGAGAAGGAAGGGGGGGCGCCACCCCCCTCTCCTTGTCCTATTCGGACTAGGGGGGAGGGGCGCGCGGCCCAGCCCTGGCCACCTCTCCTCTCTTCCACTAAAGCCCACTAAGGCCCATATACCTCCCGGGGGGTTCCGGTAACCTCCCGGTACTCCGGTAAAATCCCGATTTCACCCGGAACACTTCCGATACCCAAATATAGGCTTCCAATATATCAATCTTTATGTCTCAACCATTTCGAGACTCCTCGTCGTGTCCGTGATCACATCCGGGACTCCGAACAAACTTCGGTACATCAAAATGCATAAACTCATAATATAACTGTCATCAAAACCTTAAGCGTGCGGACCCTACGGGTTCGAGAACAATGTAGACATGACCGAGACACGTCTCCGGTCAATAACCAATAGCGGAACCTGGACGCTCATATTGGCTCCCACATATTCTACGAAGATCTTTATCGGTCAGACCGCATAACAACATACGTTGTTCCCTTTGTCATCGGTATGTTACTTGCCCGAGATTCGATCGTCGGTATCTCAATACCTAGTTCAATCTCGTTACCGGCAAGTCTCTTTACTCGTTTCTTAATACATAATCTTACAACTAACTCATTAGTTGTAATGCTTGCAAGGCTTATGTGATGTGCATTACCTAGAGGGCCCAGAGATACCTCTCCGACATTCGGAGTGACAAATCCTAATCTCGAAATACGCCAACCAAACATGTACCTTTGGAGACACCTGTAGAGCACCTTTATAATCAGCCAGTTACGTTGTGACGTTTGGTAGCACACAAAGTGTTCCTCCGGCAAACGGGAGTTGCATAATCTCATAGTCATAGGAACATGTATAAGTCATGAAGAAAGCAATAGAAACATAATAAACGATCGAGTGCTAAGCTAATGGAATGGGTCATGTCAATCAGATCATTCACCTAATGATGTGATCCCGTTAATCAAATAACAACTCTTTGTCCATGGTTAGGAAACATAACCATCTTTGATTAATGAGCTAGTCAAGTAGAGGCATACTAGTGACACTCTTTTTGTCTATGTATTCACACATGTATTATGTTTCCGGTTAATACAATTCTAGCATGAATAATAAACATTTATCATGATATAAGGAAATAAATAATAACTTTATTATTGCCTCTAGGGCATATTTCCTTCAGTCTCCCACTTGCACTAGAGTCAATAATCTAGATTACACAGTAATGATTCTAACACCCATGGAGCCTTGGTGCTGATCATGTTTTGCTCGTGGAAGAGGCTTAGTCAACGGGTCTGCTACATTCAGATCCGTATGTATCTTGCAAATCTCTATGTCTCCCACCTGGACTAGATCCCGGATGGAATTGAAGCGTCTCTTGATGTGCTTGGTTCTCTTGTGAAATCCGGATTCCTTTGCCAAGGCAATTGCACCAGTGTTGTCACAATAGATTTTCATTGGACCGGATGCACTAGGTATGACACCTAGATCGGATATGAACTCCTTCATCCAGACTCCTTCATTTGCTGCTTCCGAAGCAGCTATGTATTCCGCTTCACACGTAGATCCCGCCACGACGCTTTGTTCGGAACTGCACCAACTGACATCTCCACCGTTTAATGTAAACACCTATCCGGTTTGCGATTTAGAATCGTCCGGATCAGTGTCAAAGCTTGCATCAACGTAACCATTTACTATGAGCTCTTTGTCACCTCCATAAACGAGAAACATATCCTTAGTCCTTTTCAGGTATTTCAGGATGTTCTTGAGCACTGTCCAGTGATCCACTCCTGGATCACTTTGGTACCTCTCTACTAGACTTATAGCAAGGCACACATCAGGTCTAGTACACAGCATTGCATACATGATAGAGCCTATGGCTGAAGCATAGGTAACATCTTTCATTTTCTCTCTATCTTCTGCAGTGGTCGAGCATTGAGTCTTACTCAACTTCACACCTTGTAACACAGGCAAGAACCCTTTCTTTGCTTGATCCATTTTGAACTTCTTCAAAACTTTGTCAAGGTATGTGCTTTGTGAAAGTCCAATTAAGCGCCTTGATCTATCTCTATAGATCTTAATGCCTAATATGTAAGTAGCTTCACCGAGGTCTTTCATTGAAAAACTCTTATTCAAGTATCCCTTTATGCTATCCAGAAATTCTATATCATTTCCAATAAGTAATATGTCATCCACATATAATATCAGAAATACTACAGAGCTCCCACTCACTTTCTTGTAAATACAGGCTTCTCCAAAAGTCTGTATAAAACCAAATACTTTGATCACACTATCAAAGCATTTATTCCAACTCCGAGAGGCTTGCACCAGTCCATAAATGGATCACTGGAGCTTGCACACTTTGTTAGCTCCCTTTGGATCGATAAAACCTTCTGGTTGCATCATATACAACTCTTCTTCCAGAAATCCATTCAGGAATGCAGTTTTGACATCCATCTGCCAAATTTCATAATCATAAAATGCGGCAATTGCTAACATGATTCGGACAGACTTAAGCATCACTACGGGTGAGAAGGTCTCATCATAGTCAATCCCTTGAACTTGCCGAAAACCTTTTGCGACAAGTCGAGATTTGTAGACAGTAATATTACCGTCAGTGTCAGTCTTCTTCTTGAAGATCCATTTATTCTCAATTGCTTGCCGATCATTGGGCAAGTCAACCAAAGTCCATACTTTGTTCTCATACGTGGATCCCATCTCAGATTTCATGGCTTCAAGCCATTTTGCGGAATCTGGGCTCACCATTGCTTCTTCATAGTTCGTAGGTTCATCATGATCTAGTAGCATGACTTCCAGAACAGGATTACCATACCACTCTGGTGCGGATCTCACTCTGGTTGATCTACGAGGTTCAGTAGTATCTTGTTCTGAAGTTTCATGATCATCATCATTAGCTTCCTCACTAACTGGTGTAGGTGTCACAGAAACAGGTTTCTGTGATGTACTACTTTCCAATAAGGGAGTAGGTACAGTTACCTCGTCAAGTTCTACTTTCCTCCCACTCACTTCTTTCGAGAGAAACTCCTTCTCCAGAAAGTTTCCGAATTTAGCAACAAAAGTCTTGCCTTCGGATCTGTGATAGAAGGTGTATCCAATAGTTTCCTTTGGATATCCTATGAAGAAAAATTTCTCCGATTTGGGTTCGAGCTTATCAGGTTGAAGCTTTTTCACATAAGCATCGCAGCCCCAAACTTTCAGAAACGACAACTTTGGTATCTTGCCAAACTACAATTCATAAGGCGTCGTCTCAACGGATTTTGATGGTGCCCTATATAACGTGAATGTGGCAGTCTCTAGAGCGTATCCCCAAAACGACAGCAGTAAATCAGTAAGAGACATCATAGATCGCACCATATCTAGTAAAGTACAATTACGATGTTCGGACACACCATTACGCTGTGGTGTTCCGGGTGGCGTGAGTGGTGAAACTATTCCACATTTTTTCAAATGTACACCAAACTCGTAACTCAAATATTCTCCTCCACGATCAGATCGTAGGAATTTTATTTTCTTGTTACGATGATTTTCAACTTCACTCTGAAATTCTTTGAACTTTTCAAATGTTTCAGACTTGTGTTTCATTAAGTAGATATACCCATATCTGCTTAAGTCATCTGTGAAGGTGAAAAATAACGATATCCGCCACGAGCCTCAACATTCATTGGACCACATACATCTGTATGTATGATTTCCAACAAATCTGTTGCTCTCTCCATAGTACCGGAGAACGGTGTTTTTGTCATCTTACCCATAAGGCACGGTTCGCATGTACCAAGTGATTCATAATCAAGTGGTTCCAAAAGCCCATCAGTATGGAGTTTCTTCATGCGCTTTATACCGATATGACCCAAACGGCATTGCCACAAATAAGTTGCACTATCATTATCAACTCTGCATCTTTTGGTTTCAACACTATGAATATGTGTGTCACTACTATCGAGATTTAATAAGAATAGACCACTCTTTAAGGGTGCATGACCATAAAAGATATTACTCATGTAAATAGAACAACCATTATTCTCTGATTTAAATGAATAACCGTCTCGCATCAAACAAGATCCAGATATAATGTTCATGCTTAACGCTGGCACCAAATAACAATTATTTAGGTCTAATATTAATCCTGAAGGTAGATGTAGAGGTAGCGTGCCGACTGCGATCACATCGACTTTGGAACCGTTTCCCACGCGCATCGTCACCTCGTCCTTAGCCAATCTTCGCTTAATCCGTAGTCCCTGTTTCGAGTTGCAAATATTAGCAACAGAACCAGTATCAAATACCCAGGTGCTACTGCCAGCATTAGTAAGGTACACATCAATAACATGTATATCACATATACCTTTGTTCACCTTGCCATCCTTCTTATCCGCCAAATACTTGGGGCAGTTCCGCTTCCAGTGACCAGTCAGCTTGCAGTAGAAGCACTCAGTTTCAGGTTTAGGTCCAAGTTTGGGTTTCTTCTATTGAGTAGCAACTTGCTTGCTGTTCTTTTTGAAGTTCCCCTTCTTCTTCCCTTTGCCCTTTTTCTTGAAACTAGTGGTCTTGTTGACCATCAACACTTGATGCTCCTTCTTGATTTCTACCTCAGCAGCTTTCAGCATTGCGAAGAGCTCGGGAATAGTCTTATTCATCCCTTGCATATTATAGTTCATCACGAAGTTCTTGTAGCTTGGTGGCAGTGATTGGAGAATTCTGTCAATGACGCAATCATCTAGAAGATTAACTCCCAATTGAATCAAGTGATTATTATACCCAGACATTTTGAGTATATGCTCACCGACAGAACTGTTCTCCTCCATCTTGCAGCTATAGAACTTATTGGAGACTTCATATCTCTCAATCCGGGCATTTGCTTGAAATATTAACTTCAACTCCTGGAACATCTCATATGCTCCATGATGTTCAAAACGTCGTTGAAGTCCCGATTCTAAGCCGTAAAGCATGGCACACTAAACTATCGAGTAGTCATCATCTTTGCTCTACCAGACGTTCATAACATCTGGTGTTGCTCCAGCAGCAGGCCTGGCACCCAGCGGTGCTTCCAGGACGTAATTCTTCTGTGCAGCAATGAGGATAATCCTCAAGTTACGGACCCAGTCCGTGTAATTGCTACCATCATCTTTCAACTTTTCTTTCTCAAGGAACGCATTAAAATTCAACGGAACAACAACACGGGCCATCTATCTACAATCAAGCATAAACAAGCAAGATACTATCAGGTACTAAGTTCCATGATAAATTTAGGTTCAATTAATCATATTACTTAAAGAACTCACACTTAGATAGACATCCCTCTAATCCTCTAAGTGATTACGTGATCCAAATCTACCAAACCATGTCCGATCGTCACATGAGATGGATTAGTTTCATTGGTGAACATCACTATGTTGATCATATCTACTATATGATTCACGCTCGACCTTTCGGTCTCCGTGTTCCGAGGCCATATCTGTATATGCTTAGCTCGTCAAGTATAACCTGAGTATTCCGCGTGTGCAACTGTTTTGCACCCGTTGTATTTGAACGTAGAGCCTATCACACCCGATCATCAGGTGGTGTCTCAGCACGAAGAACTTTCGCAACGGTGCATACTCAGGGAGAACACTTCTTGATAATTAGTGAGAGATCATCTTATAATGCTACCGTGAATCAAAGCAAGATAAGATGCATAAAAGATAAACATCACATGCAATCAATATAAGTGATATGATATGGCCATCATCATCTTGTGCTTGTGATCTCCATCTTCGAAGCACCGTCGTGATCACCATCGTCACCGGTGCGACACCTTGATCTCCATCGTAGCATCGTTGTCGTCTCGCCAATCTTATACTTCCACGACTATCGCTACTGCTTAGTGATAGAGTAAAGCATTACAGCGCGATTGCATTGCATACAATAAAGCGACAACCATATGGCTCCTGCCAGTTGCTGATAACTCGGTTACAAAACATGATCATCTCATACAATAAAATTTTAGCATCATGTCTTGACCATATCACATCACAACATGCCCTGCAAAAACAAGTTAGACGTCCTCTACTTTGTTGTTGCAAGTTTTACGTGGCTGCTACGGGCTTAAGCAAGAACCAATCTTACCTATGCATCAAAACCACAACGATAGTTTGTCAAGTTGGTGTTGTTTTAACCTTCGCAAGGACCAGGCGTAGCCACACTCGGTTCAACTAAAGTTGGAGAAACTGTCACCCGCTAGCCACCTCTGTGCAAAGCACGTCGGGAGAACCGGTCTCGCGTAAGCGTAGCGTAATGTCGGTCTGGGCCGCTTCGTCCAACAATACCGCCGAACCAAAGTATGACATGCTGGTAAGTAGTATGACTTATATCGCCCACAAATCACTTGTGTTCTACTCGTGCATATAACATCAACATATAAAACCTAGGCTCGGATGCCACTGTTGGGGAACATAGTAATTTCAAAAAAATTCCTACGCACACGCAAGATCATGGTGATGCATAGCAACGAGAGGGGAGAGTGTGATCTACATACCCTTGTAGACCGACAACGAAAGCTTTAGCACAACGCGGTTGATGTAGTCGTACGTCTTCACGGCCCGACCGATCAAGCACCGAAACTACGACACCTCCGAGTTTTAGCACACGTTCAGCTCGATGACGATCCCCGGACTCCGATCCAGCAAAGTGTTGGGGAAGAGTTCCGTCAGCACAACGGCGTGGTGACGATCTTGATGTTCTACCGTCACGGGGCTTCCCCTAAGCACCGCTACAATATTATCGAGGATTATGGTGGAAGGGGGCACCGCACACGGCTAAGAATATGATCACGTGGATCAACTTGTGTCTATGGGGTGCCCCCTGCCTCCGTATATAAAGGATCAAGGGGGGGTGCGGCCGGCCAGGAGGAGGGCGCGCCAGGAGGAGTCCTACTCCCACCGGGAGTAGGATTCCTCCCTCCCATTTCCTAGTTGGAATAGGATTCGGGAAGGGGAAAAGAGGAGAGAGAGAAGGAAGGGGGTGCCGCCCCCCTCTCCTTGTCCTATTCGGACTAGGGGGGAGGGGCGCGCGGCCCAGCCCTGGCCACCTCTCCTCTCTTCCACTAAAGCCCACTAAGGCCCATATACCTCCCGGGGGGTTCCGGTAACCTCCCGGTACTCCGGTAAAATCCCGATTTCACCCGGAACACTCCCGATATCCAAATATAGGCTTCCAATATATCAATCTTTATGTCTCGACCATTTCGAGACTCCTCGTCATGTCCGTGATCACATCTGGGACTCCGAACAAACTTCGGTACATCAAAATGCATAAACTCATAATATAACTGCCATCAAAACCTTAAGCGTGCGGACCCTACGGGTTCGAGAACAATGTAGACATGACCAAGACACGTCTCCGGTCAATAACCAATAGCGGAACTTGGATGCTCATATTGGCTCCCACATATTCTACAAAGATCTTTATCGGTCAGACCGCATAACAACATACGTTGTTCCCTTTGTCATCGGTATGTTACTTGCCCGAGATTCGATCGTCGGTATCTCAATACCTAGTTCAATCTCGTTACCGGCAATTCTCTTTACTCGTTTCGTAATACATCATCTTGCAACTAACTCATTAGTTGTAATGCTTGCAAGGCTTATGTGATGTGCATTACCGAGAGGGCCCAGAGATACCTCTCCGACATTCGGAGTGACAAATCCTAATCTCGAAATACGCCAACCCAACATGTACCTTTGGAGACACCTGTAGAGCACCTTTATAATCACCCAGTTACGTTGTGACATTTGGTAGCACACAAAGTGTTCCTCCGGCAAACGGGAGTTGCATAATCTCATAGTCATAGGAACATGTATAAGTCATGAAGAAAGCAATAGCAACATACTAAACGATCGAGTGCTAAGCTAATGGAATGGGTCATGTCAATCAGATCATTCACCTAATGATGTGATCCCGTTAATCAAATAACAACTCTTTGTCCATGGTTAGGAAACATAAGCATCTTTGATTAACGAGCTAGTCAAGTAGAGGCATACTAGTGACACGTCTATGTATTCACACATGTATTATGTTTCCGGTTAATACAATTCTAGCATGAATAATAAACATTTATCATGATATAAGGAAATAAATAATAACTTTATTATTTCCTCTAGGGCATATTTCCTTCAGGGGAGCACAAGTGAACAATACTGTAGTACTACTAGTAGTAAGTAGGAGTCGTATTGTAGTCACCTTAAATAGAGAGTTTCTTTTCTTTAATGCCACATACACAAATTGAAACGCTTGTTGTGGAGAGAAAAAATATAATCACTCCACTATATATGGACGCAGGGGCCTGAGCGCTTGCTTTACTAGGGTTGCTCTCTTCATTATCTCATCCTCTCCAGATATATGGACAGCAGTAGCGACATTTTCTCTCTGCTCACCGCTGGTCACAGATCCGGCCGGTGTGTGTAGAGTACTAAAAGGTGCATCGTTCACGCGGTCATCGCCGTCGAGGGAGGAAACCCACAGCTGCCGGAGGGGCCCGATCCTCTGCCCATGACGTTCTCTCCGACACGTGGCCGGCTCGGGAGGTCCTCCGACCCTTCTTCCTCCCTGTCGTATTGTCCACAGATCCGACCTGCCACTGCCGACATCCCGACGACCCTCAGGTATAAGTTCTTCGAAAGCGGCCTTGCTCTACTGCCCCAGCTCCCCACGTGTCTGCATGTGCATCTTTTTCTACTCCCATCAGCTCTTCCAAAGCCACCTAATTTTTTAGTATTATTAGAGGTAAAGCTACTTCATGCATTCGAATCTAGGGCTTTGTTCAAACAACGAAGAAAGGGGGGAAAGTTGTAGCATGAATCTAGGACTTGATTCAAAGAGGAAATAATATGGTGAAAGTAGTAGAGACCGGATACCCAACCGGTCTCTTGGTTGAAAAGGGAAATAATGGTAAAACGCAGTACAAACTGGATAAGGAACAAATCTATTATTGGTTGAAAAAAGGATAGAAAGTGGTGGCTAGTGGACAAGTCAACAGAGTATGTCCAGGATTAGATTTGCTGCCATCACATAGTGAAAGGTCTCCAGGATTAGGTTTGCTGCCCTCGCATAGTAAAAGGTCTCATGATTAGATTTTCTGCCCTCACATAGTAAAAGGTCTCCAGGATTAGATTTGCTGGCCTCACATAGTAAAAGATCTCCGAGATTAGATTTGCTGCCCTCACATAGTACAAGGTCTCCAGGATTAGATTTGCTGCCCTCACATAGTACAATGGCACTCCTGCTATTTTCCCCAGTATGATAAGTAAGTTGCTCCTTTACGATGCTGAGTGTCCTGGTGTCCCCATGGTCCCATGCCCTTAAACCAACTCTTTAGCTGCTGTTGATTTACTCTGTCTGGTAAACAAGCAATGCCACCATTAAAGTAATCCCATATTTGAGGAATCTCATTGTTGATCGTAATGCTTATTGTAACATGAAGCATTGATGACGTTTTAAAATTTCTACTGTCCTTGCGTGATTGCCATGAACATAATTAAGATGCTTCTTTTCATTTTGTATATGTTTCGTATATTCTTATTGACCAGCAACTGTTTACTTTCTATCTTTTTGTGCAGATAGGGATATCCATTTCACCTTGTTGCTATTGTGACCTTTTGGTGAACTACACAAAACATTTTTTGGAATGAGTGTCTTGTGTAGTTCAACTAAAATGTCACGTGGGCAACATCTCTCAATTTTGGCGGAACTGCACAAAATGGTGATTGGAGTTTCCAAAATCTCCGTCAAGTTCTGCTGGTAATCTCGTGCAACATTTTATTAGCCTTTGCAAGATGGAGCCGTCACTGTCACCACAATGACACTTTATTTTAGTGGAACTGCATAAAAGGATAAGAAAATTATAGTTGCACCTTACATGAGCCGGACAGCCAACGTTAATGTTCCTCAATTTTAGTGCAACTACTAAAGAAGAACCTACCAGCTCACAAGAGCAAGTACTTCTTGCTAGCTGAATGATGCAATCTTTGCTTCATTTCATGTGAACTGCAGAAAAAGGCGCATGAATTGAATCATGGAACTCCAGGTAGACCTCATCCAAGTAGACCTGGAGGTTGAGTTCAAGGAGGCCGCTATTAAAGCGAAATCATGCTCCCCTGTCTCCTTGTTTGTGTTGTGCAAACAGGAACTACATATGTTATGACGGTCAAGAGCATTCGCCAAGTTCTTCGATTGTATGACATGGCTAGCCAAGATGGATTTAATCCCGATATTCACTTTATCAAAAGGCTCTAATGGGTTGGTTATGAATCTTCCAAGCTGGGAATCAGTGAGATGTGTAGGCATCTTTGTTGTACTTATTATTTGAATCTTATTTGTTGGTTCTGAATCTTGCAAGCTGGGAATCAACGAGATGTGTAGGCATCTTTGTTGTACTTATTATTTGGATCTTATTTGTTGGTCCTGAATCTTGCAAGCTAGGAATCAATGAGATGTGTAGGCATGTTTGTTGTACTTATTATTTGGATCTTATTTGTTGGTTCTGAATCTTGCAAGCTAGGAAACATGGCATGAAGATGCAGAGGACAACAACCATAACAAACAGTTCAAACTTGGTAGTATTATCTTTGTGAAAGTGCGACAAATGTGCTAATCGTGTGCGTCCTGAGAATAATAATTCTAATTGTTGTGCATGTTGATCCTATGGCACTGATAGAACGAGCGAATGCATTGCTTTTTTTAGGTATAAATTTCTATTAAAGCTAATTAAATTTAAGTAAAGTGACCACTAACTCCTATTATTACAGTACCAATACAGACCCGCTCATGAACCGACGTGTGGCCGAGGGTGCATCTTCTGCCGGGCGTGCAGCGGACGAGGGAGGGGTAGTAACTGTTGTCGCCTGTACACACTCAACTTACTGTTGTCGCCTGCTAGATATGGACTTCAGCAAGGAGTTCCCCTTTGAGTTCCCCGTTTAGTACTATGGCTGCACCAAGTTGAATGTGATGTACACCAACGATACGGACTCGGTGAAGCTTTGCCTCGTCTCAGTCCTATGGCTGCACCAGGTTCTGGAGCATTTGTCTGTTTCATCGGCAGCGCTGACTGCACCTTCGCTATAGTGGAGAGAAGGAAGAACGCGACGATTCGGCCATCTGGTGCAACAAGCTTGTCAACATCCAGAAGCAATACAAGATCATCAGCAACGGGCAGGAGAAGGACTCCGTGGTTGACCTCGCTGAGACCATCATCGACCCTACATGAAAGAAGACGACATGAACACATGGGTGGTACTTCTCAATCTAGCCTACATAACCTATGCGGCCAAAGATGCATACGCATGCTATGACATGTACATGCAGATCTTGGACGTGAGGGCGTGTCTGCTTCCCGTAACCGACGAGTACACGGACAGCCGCAGCGTCATGATCAAGCATGCCAGGAAAGTCTAGATATTGTATTTTATCTGTTTATAAGCACCTTTATCATCTGAGTGTTTCATGCATTAGCCTATGTGTCGTAATTATCTGTTTTGTCCGAAATATTTCTTTTAAGAACCCATTGACCTGATTGCTTTTTTAGTGGCTATTTGCTTATGTATGTAAACTAGTTCACTTGTCCGTAAAAAAAACTAGTTCACTCGGCTGCTGTGCTTTGAATCTCGTTCCTCCCAACATATTCCCCTCCAAAGGTGGACCAGCAGGTCTCTGAATTTTCTCTCACTTTCTTTTTCGATGTAAACTGAGTTTTCTCCCAGTACTTTCCCCTAGAACGAACGCAACTGTCCCACGTCTAGCCTAAAAAATAATAATACCCCACGTACTATTAACTCATCAAATTAAAATGATATTTTATTTCGTAAGTTGAAAGTTCTTACAAATTAATAATAATATTTTTTATATATAACTTGGCAAGTTAACTCCTAGTGATTGCGTACATAAGCTTGCAAAGATTTTACTGACGTGCAATCATGTGTTTATGTTTTATAACATTTCTCTATCTAGCCCAACATGATATTTTCACCCAGCCCAGCAAGTCCGCGGATTTCGAGAAAAATACAAATGGGATCTAAATGGGCTGCATAGATGCTACATCATTGTTTCACCCAGCCCACCAAATGGACTAAAAAAACAAATGGACTGACAGCTGGGTCCATGGCCACAGTCCAGTTTTTTTGTGATTTGCCAAGTAAGTCGCTTTGTCAGGCCTGTTGGGCTGTAAATCTTTCAAGGCGAGGGGAGCTTCATTCGGCTGGCCGAGAAAATGGCCTATCAGTACTGAGAAATGGCTTGTACATTTTTAAAACACATCAAACCGGCAATTAGTTTCAAATGTCTTTTTTTTCATTTCAAGATTTTGAATTACATTAATTTTTATGCATTGAGAATTTGTTGGATTTTATATTGATATACATTTATTTTTAAAATTAGTTTGAATGTGAGTCGAAATTTCGGGATTAAAAACAGTTTGAACCGCACTGAAATATGCAAAATTTCGTATAATTTTTTAACCGTGGCCACAATATGGGCTGTAATGCTAACAAAAAGAATATGGGCTCCAAAAAACCCTTAAGAATTAGCAAATGAGCTGTAAGTTATTAGAAATAATGGCAGGTGGGTTGTATGCTGATTTCCACAGATTTGAGGCTTTCCTAAATAAAAAGGTTGACACACAAGCAGTGACTGTTGGATGGCCATCCAACGGCCGTCGTGCTTCCTCAATCTCTGCTCTTCCTGCTCCAGCCGCACAAACAAGCGCCGGTGGGACTGCCTGCTCCCTCCTCCCCGCGGCCGGCTCTGCTGCCGCGCAGGCCTCACCGCCCCACCGTACTCCCATCGCTGGCCTAGCCATCCCTCTACTCACCCACACATGTTGTTATTCTTCGGCGACGGCGGACGAACCAGTAAACCCTCATACAGTCGTACTCCCCTCCGCGTGGGAAACAACTGCCGAGTCTTCCCTGCCTCCGTGTCGTTCCCTTCCTAGGCCTCATCGTCGTCCACCGCCCTGGTGCTCTCAGCGCGGCCTGGTCAACGTGGTCAACGACCGACATGCATCTGAAGTGGACTGTACGTGGAGAGGCCGACAGCTGGGTCCACGACCGCACGCAAGGAAATGCCTCCTTATTATGCGCAAAATAATGATTCCTCCACCTGACATCAGGGACCCACCGAAAGGGCCTCTATATTCCACGAAAAAACGTTACCGCCGCTGATAGCTCGGACCCACCAGCTATATCTTCACACGCAAGGAAGTTCCTCCTGATTATGCACAAAAAAATGAATACTCCCCCTATTAGCTGGGACCCAATACAGTGGCAGGCTGGCTTGTGGGCCTACTAAGTTGATGGGGACGGAGGGCTTTGTCAACTTAGTCAATATGCACGATTCTAGCTCCAGTGACTGTACAATGTCCATCCAACGGCCGTAGTGCTTCTTCAACCTCTGGTCTTCTTGCTCCAACCGCCCAAACCAACACCGGTCGTGCCTCGTGCTCCTGCCTCACGTGGCCGGCTGCGATGCGGCGGAGGCCTCACCGCTCCCTACTACTCGCACTGCTGGCCAGGCCATCCCTCTACTCACCCACATCCCCTGTTATTCTGCGGCGACGACAGCCTCACACCGCAGCGAACTAGTGTAACCTCGTACTCCTCTACGCGTAGGCATCCACTGCCGCGTCTTCCCCGGCTCCGTGTCGTCCCCTTCCTAGGCCTCGCTGTCGTCCACCGCCCTGGTGCTCTCGGCGCGGCGTGGTCAACGTGGTCAAGGAATGGCTTCCATCGGACGTGGACTGTACGTGGAGAGGCTGACAGCTGGGTCCACGGCCACAGCAAGGAAGTGCCTCCTTATTACGTGCAAAATAATTATTTCTCCACCTGACAGTGGGGACCCACCGGACGGGCCACCATATTTTGCGAAAAAAACGTTTGCCCCTGACTGCTGGGACCCACCAGCTACATCTACGTATGCAAGGAAGTGCGTCTGGGCAAAAAAAAACGATTCGCCCCCCTGACTGCTGGGACCAACCAGCTACATCTTCGCAGGCAAGGAAGTGCCTGACTGTCGGGACCCACCTGGTCGAAGCGTACGTAGCGTTGTCATTCTGGCCGCGAACGTGTACGTACATATATACTGGTGGATGTAGATGCGCGCACGTGTCATAGTAGAGGCGCGTATGTGTCGTAGTAGAGGCGCGCACGTAGCATGTACACGTACGTACATCGGCCAGGGTGCAAGAAATAAAATACGACCACGTATGTGTACATACGGGCGGGGTCTCGAACGCCTACTCGCGCATACGTATGGCTAGGGCTCGTGTACATGCGTGGGTCGGAACGGAGAAACAGCGTCGTCGTCGTGTTCATGGGGAGGCAACGGAATGCATCGTGTTCATGGGGAGGCAACAGAATGCATCGTGTTCATCGGGAGGCAACGGAACGCGTGGGAGCCAACCGGCTGGGTCGGAACGGAATGCATGGTCGTGTTCATCGGGAGGGCTTGGACGGAACAGGCGATGGAAACGGGGTCTTGTTGATCGGGAGGGGTCTGGCGTACTGCAAAACGGAGGAAACGGACCTCCTACGGTCGGAACGGGGGTCATGTTGATCGGGAGGGGTGTGGCGTACCGCAAAACGGACAAAACGGACCTCCTACGGTCGAAACGGGGGTCCTGTTCATCGGGAGGGGTGTGGCGTACCGCAAAACGGATGAAACGGACCTCCTACGGTCGAAACGGGGGTCCTATTCATCGGGAGGGGTGTGGTGTACCGTAAAACGGGACTCCACGGGATAGTGTTCATCTCCACCGCCGACCTCCTCCAGCCTCCACGGGCTACCGTCGACCTCCTCCAGCCTCCACGGGCTACTATTCATCCAGCCTCCATCGCGCGCTACTCCATCGGCTACTGTTCAACCACCCCTCCACGGGCACCCCTCCACCGTCTACTGTTCATGCAGCCCTCCACACCATGGGGTCCTGTTCAACCACCCCTCTACGGGCACCCCTCCACCGTCTACTATTCATCCAGCCCTCCACCACACCACGGGGTCCTGTTCATCCAGAGGCAACGCCACCACTCACTATTCATCCAAATCACCCCGCAACGCTCACTGTTCATCCCAGAGGCAGTATCGATCGACTTCAGCTAGCAGCAGTAGCGAAGGAATCGCTCGATCGGGTTCAGTTAACAGCCATCGATCGATCGCTCGGGCTCAGTAACGCGTAGCCTGCAGTGCAATCGCTCGGGTTCAGTTAGAGCCCAAGGCCTCGCTCGGGTTCAGTTAGAGCGAACGCCTCACACACACGCGTGTACGTGTACGAGAGAAACGCGCATCGCTCGGCCCCGACCTCCCACCGTAACCGGGAACTCCCCGAAATTTTCCTCCCCCTCGCTTCTACCATGGTTTTCTCTGTCATGGACGGCCCAAAGAATGTCATGCAGCTGCGTCTCCGGCCCGCCCAGCACGAAAAGCCCATTTTCTGTCATGATTTTTTGTCATAGAAGTAGGAGCCCACCACATCTATGATGATACAGGGTTTTGTCACAATTATCGTCATAGAAGTGTCATATGTATGACAGAAAAAAATTCGTTTGGCCCAAAATGTCACAGATGTGTCTCTTTTTTGTAGTGATTGATGACCCCTTTAGAAGCGAAGGGATTCGGGCCCCATACATCTGAATGTACTAAATCAAAAGGGCGCTGAGACACCGACTCACTAGTAGGATAAGGTAACTGAATCTGTTTAACCAACCTACAACCCTGGTAGTGTAAGGAGACATCTCCTGAGACATGCCCCAGAAGACCACGACGAACTAAAGATGATAGTCGAGAACCACAAAGGTGACCAAGTCGATGATGCCACTGCTGGAAGGAGCTGATAGCTGAAACGGCGAAAGCAGATGGACTGGCGGGTGTGGTGGCAGCGGAAGGAACATGAAGCCAGTCTAACTCCCAAAGTCCCTGAGAATCACAGCGGCGAGGGCCAGCTCCAACCAGAGACTTCGTGTGACGATCCTGGATTGTGCAAGAATCAACGTGAAGAATGACACGATAACTAGAATCAGTAAGCTGACTCACGGAAAATAGATTCATGGTAAGGCGAGGAACATGAGAAACATCTGGAACATAAAAGGAAGAAGTGGAAAGAGTGCCTCGTCTAGCCACATGAAGAGAAGTACCATCTGATGTAAGAACATTAATAGGAAGATCGAGAGATCTAAGAGAGGACAAGATAGAATAATCGGATGACATATGAAATGAAGCTCCAGAATCCAAAACCCATTGGGATGAACCTGACTCTGTAGATGGTGGCCGCTCGGCACTGGAAGCATCAGTCATAGAGCCTGCAGTACCCGTCAAAGAATATCATGACGCTTAAGCGGCAAGGAGACAGTAGATGACGTCGATGAAGAAGCACGAGTCCCAGAAGAAGAATTGCGCTCCCTGTTATGCATATCATGCTTCTTCTTGAAGCAATCAGACTCAGGGTGACCATCCCTGTTGCAGTAGCCGCAATGAGTACGAGGATGAGAGCGACCCTCATGAGAGTGACCCTCACTACTAGGAGTGGGCAGTAGTGGTGGGGCATTGGAGTGAGAAATCACTGGTGGAGCAGCAGTTCAAGCAGCAAGCACAGAGGGGACCTGAAGCAACCTAGCAACAAGGAGGCGAGTCTCCTCAGCACGAAGCTCAGCAAGTACCTCAGAAATAGGAACACGACCGCGAGCAAACAGCTGAGCACGTCGAGGCTCAAACTCTCCACGGAGCCGCGACAGAAACTCATAGACACGGTGAAACTCCAAGTCGGACCTCATAGTCTAGCAACACGTGCAAGTGCCACAAACAACAGAAGGTTGTCAAGCTGGCGCTAGATAGCACAACTTTGAGTGTAGAACTCATCAATAGTGGAGTCTCCCTGCTGAAGAGCATGCTCCTGACGTACCACAGAGAAGTAGAGAGCATCACCAGAGGGCTGATAGCACTGACGAAGACAAGTCCACATCTCAAAAACAGTACTGAGGCCCATAAACTCAGATGCAAACTGTGGTAAAACACTGGAAGTGAGGACAGCCGCAGCAGGAGCATCATCATCATACCACTGAGTATATGCAGGCAGATCGTCACGATAAATGGAAAGAGCATCCGAATAAACCGTGACCTGCTGGTCATAAGCAGCGACCGCATCATCAACAGCAACCCGGGCTGCAGCCCTATCATCATTAAGAGCATCTGCGCCAAGATCCGGTGGAGGTGGCGGTGGAATAGGAGCCACAAGAGGAACTGGACGCTGAGGACAAGGAACCTCGCTGGAAAGAACTCCCCATAAACGAAGGCCACGCATGTGAATGTGCATAAAGGGAGCAAACTCAGCATAGTTAGCACCATAAAAAATCACCGGACAGCGTGGAACGGCGACATAGCCCAATGATGTCGAAGACATGATGCTCCTCTTCAGTCTTTTTCTTCTCTTTTTAGTATATAATCAATCCACGTAGACAAAAGTCAATCAGGCAGAAAACAGTGGCAGCGACCCGACCAGGGAGACAAAAGGCCCATGACAGAGGTCGAACCTCGAGCAGCAGGGGTCCTCGATCATCCGGACTTCGCGACTGGTGGGTGGAGACGATGACCTGCGTCAGGACCACCAGCTCGCTAGGGAGCCACGAGCGAGGCAGGACAGGCCGCCGGCAGCGACGAGCGGAAGAGGCCGGTGGTGGGTAGCAGCCGGAGTCGGAGGGACGTCGGGCGGCCGAAGCCGGAGGGGCACCGGCGGCCGCAAACGAAGGGGCGCCAGTCGGCCGAAGCTGGAGGGCGTCGGGCCGTCGCGGATGGAGGGGCGCCTGCGGCCGGAAGAGCAGCGCGTGGATGGGGCGAGCAATAGGAGACGACCTTGGAGGAGGAACAAGCAGCTGGATCGATCGGGACCAAGTCCGCGATGGGATCCAACACACAACGCTGAAACACTGGATTCCACACAGCAGCTGGATGTGAAGCTCCTGTAGCAGGAGATGAACGCAGGCAACAATAGAAGACAAAGTAACGGCGGGCGTGTAGGAGATTGGATCGGGAGAGCACGAGTTGCATGTGCGAAAAAATACCTAGAGCTCTAATACCATGTTGAGAATAGCAACTTGTATTATTTAGAAGACCAAAGCCAACATATATACATATATATGAGGATGCCAAAAGGCTACAGGAGAATGTCAAGAGACCGAATGCAAAAGGTCAAAAGACATCACTAATAGTGAAGACCAACATGATATTCATGAAGAAACTTGATATGGTCATGAGAGAGAATTGAGATATTGTTGTTGTTAACCATTGTTGTTTAGTAGTTCATCGAGTTTGTTTCTGTTTGGGTCTGTTCAGTCTAAGTTGAGTACAGCGATGCATGGCATCATGGTGAAGTGGACTGATGGATCGACAATGGTGCGAGCTGATCATCGGTCAAGTGAAGCCAGGAATTGTGAGTACATGAATAAGTACTAGGTAGATTTAATCAGTACATGCATGCAGCCGAGAGCGAGAGAGATCTGTATGTTGCCATGCCAAGAGACTAGCTCAAAGTGAGCTTAGTTAGTTGAGGCAAAGACGTTGAGTTGGTCCATCGGAGTGGCTGGATGTGCATGCACTTGTTTAGTGGAGTACATGTGTGCGTGGAGCGTGAGTTTAGGATCAGGCCGGTGTGTGTGACTTGGCCCGTGCGTTTGCTTCCCTTTTAAATACCCCTATAATCACTTTGGTTAATGAAGAGAAAGAGAGTAATAAAAGGCACAAGTTTGTGCGGTGCCAAAACTCTTGTGTATTCTTTGTCTATCTTGTGTGCGTGAGCTGATCTCCTACCTTGGGCAGAGATTACACTTGGTACTAGAGCCATGGTGAATGAAGGTTCGTGCACTCCGTCGCCAGGTCACCGCCATGTCTCGGCCTAGCCGATGCGCCGAGGCTGGAGCCCGACGCGGCGTGGCTGCCGTGAGGTGGGGGTGCAGCAGGAGGTTGTCCACCAGGCCACCAGCACCGCCGTCTACCCACCGCTGACGGTGACGAACTACTTTGAGTGGTTCCTGATCATGAAGGTGAACATGGAGGCCCAACGTGTGTGGGACGCCATCGAGGGAGGCGGGAGCTTCATCCAGGACAGGGTGACGCTTGCGACAATTCAGCGAGTAGTGTCGCAGGACATGCACTCCACGCTTGCCGTGAGGGCAACAGCAAAGGAAGCATGGGATGCCATCAAGATCATGCGGGTCAGTGATGCCCGCGTCCATGAGGCCAAGGTGCAGACTCTCCTCAAGGAGTTTGATGTCGTCCGCATGAGGAGTGGCGAGACCCTCGACAAGCTCACCATACGCATGAACGGGATAGCCAACAAGCTGTGCATGCTCGTCGAGAACCTCGACGAGGTGAAGATTGTGAAGAAGCTTCTCCGCATCATGCCGTCCAAGTATACCCAGGTAGCTATTGCCATTGAGCAACTTCTTGATCTTAAAACCATGTCCATGGAAGAGCTTGTGGGACGGCTCAAAACGGCGGAGGACCGGAGCGATTTGGACAAGGGCGCCCGCAATTATGACCAGGGTGGTGGGAGTCACCTTCTCCTCACAGAGGAGGAGTGGATTGCTCGCGACCGCAACGGCATCGGCAAGAAGAAGAGAAACTTTGACATTCGCAAGGTCCGCTGCTACACTTGCCGATGACAAGTCGGGGTGTACTGAAGGTCGCCATGGAGTTCCCAGTAAAGAACAACAAGGTTAAGGGGGTGATTATTGGTGTTAACCATTGTTGTTTAGTAGTGCATCTATTTTATTTCCGTTTGGGTATGTTCAGTCTAAGTCTAGTACAGCGGTGCATGGCATCATGGTGAAGTGGACTGATGGATTGCCAATGGTGCGAGCTTATCATCGGTCAAGTGAAGCCATGAGTTATGAGTACATGCTAAGTACTAGGTAGATTTAATCGGTACATTCATGCAGCGGAGAACGAGAGGGATATGTACATTGCCGTGCCAGGAGACTAGCTCAAAGTGAGCTGAGTTAGTTGAGGCAAAGATGTTGAGTTTGTCCATCGGAGTGGCTGGATGTGCATTGATGACCAACAAGTATAGGGGATCTATCGTAGTCCTTTCAATAAGTAAGAGTGTCGAACCTAATGAGGAGCAGAAGGAAATGATAAGCGGTTATCAGCAAGGTATTCTCTGCAAGTACTGAAATAAGTTGTAACAGATAGTTTTGTGATAAGATAGATTGTAACGGGCAACAAGTAACAAAAGTAAATAAAGTGCAGCAAGGTGGCCCAATCCTTTTGTAGCAAAGGACAAGCTGGAACAAACTCTTATAATAGGAAAAGCGCTCCCGAGGACACATGGGAATATCATCAAGCTAGCTTTCATCACGTTCATATGATTCGCGTTCGATACTTTGATAATTTGATATGTGGGTGGACCGGTGCTTGGGTGTTGTTCTTACTTGAACAAGCATCCCACTTATGATTAACCTCTATTGCAAGCATCCGCAATTACAACAAAAGTATTAAGGTAAACCTAACCATAGCATGAAACATATGGATCCAAATCAGCCCCTTACGAAGCAACGCATAAACTAGGGTTTAAGCTTCTGTCACTCTAGCAACCCATCATCTACTTATTAATTCCCAATGCCTTCCTCTAGGCCCAAATAATGGTGAAGTGTTATGTAGTCGACGTTCACATAACACCACTAGAGGCTAGACAACATACATCTTATCAAAATATCAAACGAATACCAAATTCACATGACTACTCATAGCAAGACTTCTCCCTTGTCCTCAAGAACGAACGTAATTACTCACAAAGCATATTCATGTTCATAATCAGAGGGGCAATAATATGCATATAGGATTTGAACATATGATCTTCCACCAAATAAACCAACTAGCATCAACTACAAGGAGTAATCAACACTAGTAGCAACCTACTAGCACCAATTCCGGACTTTGAGACAAGAATTGGATACAAGAGATGAAGTAGGGTTTGGAGATGAGATGGTGCTGGTGAAGATGTTGATGAAGATTGCCTCTCCCGATGAGAGGAGTGTTGGTGATGACGATGGTGATGATTTCCCCCTCCCGGAGTGAAGTATCCCCGGCAGAACAGCTCTGCCGGAGCTCTAGATTGGATCCTCCAAGGTTCCGCCTCGTGGCGGCTGAGTCTCGTCCCGAAAAGTTCCTTCCTATTTTTTTTCTTATCGGGAGACTTCATATAGGAGAGGATGGACGTCAGAGAGCCACCAGGGGGCCCATGAGGTAGGGGGTGTGGGCCCCCTGGCCTTCATCTTTGGTGAGGATTTTTCTTTATTTATTTGAAGATGTTCCATGAATTTTCAGGACTTTTGGAGTTGCGCAGAATAGGTCTCTAATATTTGCTCCTTTTCCAGCCCAGAATTCCAGCTGCCGGCATCCTCCCTCCTTATGTAAACCTTGTAAAATAAGAGAGAATAGCCATAAGTATTGTGTCATAAAGTGAAATAATAGTCCATAATTCAATAAATATCGATATAAAAGCATGATGCGAAATGGACTTATCAACTCCCCCAAGCTTAGACCTCGCTTGTCCTCAAGCGAAAAGCCGATAACAATAAATATGTCCTCATGTTTAGAGGTGGAGGCGTCGATAAAAATAAAATACAGAAATGAAGGCATCCTGATTATTCTCATAGCAGCAACATATTTAGATTTTGTCATACTATTACTCATATTCAAGTGATGATCTATTCACAATGCAAAAGTATAAATCATAAACCTTATTGGGCTCCGACAAACTATAATCTCAGTCATTGAAGCAATTGCAATTTATCATAACATCGAAAAGAGTGTATGTCAGAGCTAAAAAGCAAGTCCACACACTCAACTATCATTTAGTCCCCCATAATTGCTAACACTCACGCAATACTTGTGGTTACGGAATTTTAATCGGACACAGAGAAAGATAGGGGCTTGTAGTTTTGCCCCACAACCTTTTACCTCAAGGGTAATGTCAACAATAATGGTTCATGCCCCCCTACACCCAATTAGATATAT
>NC_057806.1:557759947-557774545 GCF_018294505.1 Triticum aestivum
ATATATATATATCATGTTCTTTCCAACATGCTGAGCTTGCCAAAGGATAAAATGAAAAAGAAAAGGTGAAAATCACCATGACTCTTGCATAAGGTAGAAGATAATAATAAAGGATAGGCCCTTCGCAGAGGGAAGCAGAGGTTGCCATGCGCTTTTATGGTTGGATGCATAAAATCTCAATGCGAAAGAACGTCACTTTATATTGCCCCTTGTGATATGAACCTTTATTATGCAGTCCGTCGCTTTTATTACTTCCACATCACAAGATCGTATAAAGCTTATTTCTCCCACACCAATCAATCATACATATTTAGAGCAATTTTTATTGCTTTGCACCGATGACAACTTACTTGAAGGATCCTACTCAATCCATAGGTAGATATGGTGGACTCTCATGGCAAAACTGGTTTAAGGGTATTTGGAAGCACAAGTAGTATTTCTACTTGGTGCTGAGAATTTGGCTAGCATGAGGGGGAAAGGCAAGTTCAACAAGTTAGAGGATCCATGACAACATACTTTATCTCAGATATAAGAAAGACATAACTCATTACGTTGTCTTCCTTATCCAACATCAAGTCTTTAGCATGTCATATTTTAATGAGTGCTCCCAATCATAAAAGATGTCAATGATAATATATCTATATGTGAAAACCTCTCTTTCCTTATTACTTCCTATTAATTGCAACAATAACCAAAGCTATGTTTGCTAACTCCTAACAACTTTTAATCATCATACTCTTTCTATGTGAAGTCATTAATCTCAATAAGATCAATATGAACTCTTTGTTTCTTTTTATTCTTTTTCTCTTTTCTTTTATTTACCCAAGATCATGGCAAAATTATCAAGCCCTTGACTCAACACTAATCTTTATTATATATAGTTCACGGACTCCATTACAAAGGGAGATCATAAAGCAAAACTCAAAACTAGATCATGCCATAAACTTTATTCTACTAGATCAAGATACTACTAATAGGATCGAACTAAGAAAAAAATGATAAAGATAGGAGTTCTGATGGTGATACGATACCGGGGCACCTACCCCAAGCTTGGCAGTTGCCAAGGGGAGTGCCCATACCCATGTGATTATGTCTCTGCTACATCTCCAATGTACCTATAATTTTTGATTGCTCCATGCTATATTATCTACTGTTTTGGACTATATTGGGCTTTATTTTCCACTTTTATATTATTTTGGGGACTAACCTATTAACCGGAGGCCCAGCCCAGAATTGTTGTTTTTGCCTATTTCAGTGTTTCGGATAAACAGAATATCAAACGGAGTCCAAACGGAATAAAATCTTCGGAAACGTGATTTTCTCACCGAACGTGATCCAGGAGACTTGGACCCTACTACAAGGGATCAAAGAGGTGCTCACGAGGGTGGGGGGCGCTCCCCCTAGGGCGCGCCCCCTACCTCGTGGGCCCCTCGGTGCTCCACCGACGTAATCATTCCTCCTATATATACACACGTACCCCCAAACGATCAGAACAGGAGCCAAAACCCTAATTCCACCGCCGCAACTTTCTGTATCCACGAGATCCCATCTTGGGGCCTGTTCTGGAGCTCCGCCGGAAGAGGGCCGTCATCACGGAGGGCTTCTACATCATCCTAGCCCCTCCGATGAAGTGTGAGTAGTTTACCTCAGACCTTCGGGTCCACAGTTAGTAGCTAGATGGCTTCTTCTCTTTCTTTGAATCTCAATACAAAGTTCTCCCCCTCTCTTGTGGAGATCTATTCGATGTAATCTTCTTTTTGCGGTGTGTTTGTTGAGACCGATGAATTGTGGGTTTATGATCAAGTCTATCTATGAATAATATTTGAATCTTCTTTGAATTCTTTTATGCATGATTGGTTATCTTTGCAAATCTCTTCGAATTATCCGTTTGGTTTGGCCAACTAGATTGGTAGTTCTTGCCATGGGAGAAGTGCTTAGCTTTGGGTTCGATCTTGCAGTGTCCTTACCCAGTGACAGAAGGGGCATCAAGGCACGTATTGTATCGTTGCCATCGAGGATAACAAGATGGGGTTTATTTCATATTGCATGAATTTATCTCTCTACATCATGTCATCTTGCTAAAGGCGTTACTCTGTTTTTAACTTAATACACTAGATGCATGCTGGATAGCGGTCGATGAGTGGAGTAATAGTAGTAGATGCAGAATCGTTTCGATCTACTTGTCACGGACGTGATGCCTATATACATGATCATGCCTAGATATTCTCATAATTATGCACAATTCTAGCAATTGCTCAACAGTAATTTGTTCACCCACCGTAGAATACTTATGTTCTTGAGAGAAGCCACTAGTGAAACCTATGGCCCCTAGGTCTATTCTCATCATATCAATCTCCATCACTTTTATATTATTTTGCTATTTACTTTGCTTTTACTTTTTTACTTTGCATCTTTATATCAAAAATACCAAAAATATTCTAGTTATCAGATCTCACTCTCGTAAGTGACCGTGATGGGCTTGACAACCCCTAGTCGCGTTGGTTGCGAGTAGCTATCCATTTGTGCACGTACGAGGGACTTGAGCGTGGGCTCCTACTGGATTGATACCTTGGTTCTCAAAAACTGAGGGAAATACTTACACTACTCTGCTGCATCATCCCTTCCTCTTCGGGGAAAACCAACGCAAGCTCAAGACGTAGCAAGAACGATTTCTGGCGCCGTTGCTGAGGAGTCTACGCAAAAAGTCAATATATCAAGTACCCATCACAATCCCTATCTCTCGCATTACATTATTTGCCATTTGCCTCTCTTTTTCCTCTCCCCCCAATTCACCCTTGCCATTTTATTCGCCCTCTCTCTCTCTATCCTCCCTCTCTATTTGCCTCTTTTTGTCTGCTTGCTTTTTGTTTGCCCATGTGTTAGATTGCTTGTTTGTCGTGATGTCTCAAGATGCTACGAAATTGTGTGACTTCACCAATACCAATAATAATGATTTCATTAGCACTCCAATTTCTCCTCTTACCGATGCTGAATCTTGTAAAATTAATACTGCTTTGTTGAATCTTGTTATGAAAGATCAATTCGCCGGCCTTACTAGTGAAGATGCCGCTATTCATCTGAATAGCTTCGTTGATTTATGTGATATGAAAAAGAAAAAAGATGTCAATAATGTTGTCGTTAAATTGAAGTTATTTCCTTTTTCACTTAGAGATCATGCTAAAGCTTGGTTTTCGTCTTTGCCTAAGAATAGTATTGATTCATGGAACAAGTGCAAAGATGCTTTTATCTCTAAGTATTTTCCTCCCGCTAAGATCATCTCTCTTAGGAACGATATTATGAACTTTAAACAACTTGATCATGAACATGTTGCACAAGCTTGGGAGAGAATGAAATTAATGATACGTAATTGCCCTACTCATGGTTTGAATTTGTGGATGATTATACAAAAAATTTATGCCGGATTGAATTTTGCTTCTAGAAATCTTTTAGATTCGGCCGCGGGAGGCACTTTTATGGAAATCACTTTAGGAGATTCTACTAAACTCCTAGATAATATTATGGTTAATTATTCTCAATGGCATACTGAAAGAACTTCTAATAAAAAAGTGCATGCGATAGAAGAAATTAATGTGTTGAGTGGAAAGATGGATGAACTTATGAAATTATTTGCTACTAAGAGTGTTTCTTCTGATCCTAATGATATGCCTTTGTCTACTTTGATTGATAATAACAATGAATCTATGGATGTGAATTTTGTTGGTAGGAATAATTTTGGTAACAATGCTTATAGAGGGAATTTTAATCCTACGCCATATCCTACTAATCCTTCTAATAATTATGGGAATTCCTACAACAACTCTTATGTAAATTGTAATAAGATGCCCTCTGATTTTGAATCTAATATTAAAGAATTTATTTCTTTGCAAAAGAATTTTAATGCTATGATTGAAGAAAAATTGCTTAAGATTGATGATTTGGCTAGGAACGTTGATAGAATTGCTCTTGATGTTGATGCTTTGAAACTTAGATCTATTCCACCTAAGCATGATATTAATGAGTCTCTAAAAGCCATGAGAATTTCAATTGATGAGTGTAAAGAAAGAACCGCTAGGATGCGTGCTTCCAAAGATGCCTTTATTAAAGCATGTTCTTCTAATTCCTATGAAAACCAAGATGAAGATCTAAAATATATTTATGTGTCTCCTATTAAATCTTTATTTTGCAATATGAATCTTGATGAAACTGAATATGATCTTCCTTTGCCTAGAAGGCATTCTAAAAATTCGGAGTGTTTAGATCTTAATGATGAAATTGATGAAAGTGGGATGGAAAGGAATAAAAATCTAGATGTTGCTAAACCCACTATATTGGATTTCAAGGTATTTAATTATGAAAATTGCTCTTTGATTGATTGTATTTCCTTGTTGCCAGCCGTGCTAAATTCTCCACATGCTTATAGTCGAAATAAAGCCTTCACCGAACATATCGTTGATGCCTTCATGCAATCTTATGAAGAAAAACTTGAGTTGAAAGTTTATATCCCTAGAAAACTCTATGATGAGTGGGAACCAACTATTAAAATTAAAACTAAAGATTATGAGTTTAATGCTTTGTGTGATTTGGGTGCTAGTGTCTCTACTATTCCCAAGACTTTGTGTGATTTACTAGATTTCCGTAATTTTGATGATTGCTCTCTAAACTTGCATCTTGCGGATTCCACTATTAAGAAACCTATGGGAAGAATTAATGATGTTCTTATTGTTGCAAATAGGAATTGCAATCCTTCTTGCCCTATTATTCTTGGTAGACCTTTCGTTAGAACGGTTGGTGCGATTATTTATATGAAGGAAGGGAATATTAGATTTCAATTTCCATTAAAAAAGGGCATGGAACACTTTCCAAGAAAGAAAACAAAATTACCTTATGAAACTATCATGAGAGCTACTTATGGATTGCCTACCAAAGATGGAAATACCTAGATCTATTCTTGCTCGTTATGCCTAGCTAGGGGTGTTAAATGATAGCGCTTGTTGGGAGGCAACCCAATTTTGTTTTTATTCCTTGCTTTTGCTCATGTTTAGTACTCCCTCCGTAAACAAATATAAGAGTGTTTAGATCACTAAAATAGTGATCTAAACGCTCTTATATTAGTTTACAGAGTGAGTAATAAATAAATTATTTAGACTCTGTTTTGGTTGTGTCTTTTTGTGTTTAATTAGTGTTTGTGCCAAGTAGAACTGTTGGGAAGACTTGGGGAAAGTCTTGTTGAACTTGCTGTAAAAAACAGAAACTTTAGCGCTCACGAGAACTGCTGTCATTTTTTTTCTAAGAGTGCTATTTAGTTAATTATTTTTGCAGATGATTAATAGATAAATTACTCACGTCCAGAAATTTATTTTAGAATTTTTAGGGTTCCAGATCTTGCTCTAGCTACAGATTACTACAGACTGTTCTGTTTTTGACAGATTCTGTTTTTCGTATGTTGTTTGCTTATTTTGATGAATCTATGGCTAATAAAATAGTTTATAATCCATGGAGAAGTTGGAATACAGTAGGTTTAACACCAATATAAATAAATAATGAGTTCATTACAGTACCTTGAAGTGGTCTTTTGTTTTCTTTCGCTAACGGAGCTCACGAGTTTTCTATCTTGAGTTTTGTGTTGTGAAGTTTTCAAGTTTTGGGTGAATTATTTTGATTGATCATGGAACAAGGAGTGGCAAGAGCCTAAGCTTGGGGATGCCCATGGCACCCCCAAGATAATCCAAGGACACCAAGAAGTCAAAGCCTGGGGATGCCCCGGAAGGCATCCCCTCTTTTCGTCCACTTCCATCGGTAATTTACTTGGAGCTATATTTTTAGTCACCAACAAGATATGTGTTTTGCTTGGAGCGTCTTGTATTATTCGTGTCTTTGTTTGTTAGTATGCCACAATCATCCTTGTGGTACACACCTTTTGAGAGAGCCATATATGAATTAAAATTTGATAGAATACTCTATGTGCTTCACTTATATCTTTTGAGCTAGATAATTTTTCTCTATGTGCTTCACTTATATCCTTTGAGCTAGATAATTTTGCTCTGTGTGCTTCACTTATATCTTTTGAGCGTTATAATTTTGCTCTATGTGCTTCACTTAGATCTTTTAGAGCATGGTGGTGGATTCATTTTAAAGAAACTATTGATCTCTCATGCTTCACTTAAATTAATTTGAGAGTCTCTTAATAGCATGGTAATTTGCCTAATAATAATATGCTTGGTATTCAAGATTTGTGAAACTTTCTTTTGATTGTGTTGAATACTAAGAAAATATTGAAGCATGATAATTGTTTTGAGATATGGAGGTGATAATATTAAAGTCATGCTAGTTGAGTAGTTGTGAATTTAAAGAATACTTGTGTTGAAGTTTGTGATTCCCGTAGCATGCACGTATGGTGAACCGTTATGTGATGAAGTCGGAGCATGAATTATTTATTGATTGTCTTCCTTATGAGTGGCGGTCGGGGATGAGCGATGGTCTTTTCCTACCAATCTATCCCCCTAGGAGCATGCGCGTAATACTTTGCTTTGCTAACTTCTAAATTTTTGCAATAAGTATATGAGTTCTTTATGACTAATGATTGAGTCCATGGATTATACGCACTCTCACCCTTCCACCCTTGCTAGCCTCTGTAATACCGCGCAACTTTCGCCGGTATCATACACCTACTATATACCTTCCTCAAAACAGCCACCATACCTACCTATTATGGCATTTCCATAGCCATTCCGAGATATATTGCCATGCAACTTTCCACCATCTAGTTCATCATGACACATCCATCATTGCCATATTGCTTAGCATGATCATGTAGTTGACATAGTATTGGTGGCAAAGCCACCGTTCATAATTCTTTCATACTTGTCACTCTTGATTCATTGCATATCCCGGTACACCGCCGAAGGCATTCATATAGAGTCATACTTTGTTTTAGTATCGAGTTGTAATCATTGAGTTGTAAATAAATAGAAGTGTGATGATCATCATTCAATAGAGCATTGTCCCAAAAAAAGAAAGGCCAAAGAAAAAAAGAAGGCCCAAAAAAAAGGGGCAATGCTAGTATCCTTTTTTCCACACTTGTGCTTCAAAGTAGCACCATGATATAGAAAGTCTCATATATTGTGCTTCAAAGTAGCACCATGTTCTTCATATAGAGAGTCTCATATGTTGTCACTTTCATATACTAGTGGGAATTTTATGTTATAGAACTTGGCTTGTATATTTCAATAATGGGCTTCCTCAAATTGCCCTAGGTCTTCGTGAGCAAGCAAGTTGGATGCACACCCACTAGTTTATTTTGTTGAGCTTTCATACATTTATAGCTCTAGTGCATCCGTTGCATGGCAATCCCTACTCACTCACATTGATATCTATTGATGGGCATCTCCATAGCCCGTTGATACGCCTAGTCGATGTGAGACTATCTTCTCCTTTTTGTCTTGTCCACAACCACCATTCTATTCCACCTATAGTGCCATATCCATGGCTCACGCTCATGAATTGCGTGAAGATTGAAAAAGTTTTGAAAAAGTTAGAGTATGAAACAATTACTTGGCTTGTCATCAGGGTTGTGCATGATTTAAATACTTTGTGTGGGGAAGATGGAGCATAGCCAGGCTATATGATTTTGTAGGGATAACTTTCTTTGGCCATGTTATTTTGAGAAGACAAAATTGCTTTGTTAGTATGCTTGAAGTATTATTACTTTCTACGTCAATATAAACTTTTGTCTTGAATCTTTCTAATCTGAATATTCATACCACAATTATGAAGATTTGCATTGAAATTATGCCAAGTAGCACTCCGCATCAAAAATTCTCTTTTTATCATTTACCTAGTCGAGGACGAGCAGGAATTAAGCTTGGGGATGCCTGATACGTCTCCAACGTATCTATAATTTTTGATTGCTCCATGCTATACTATCTACTGTTTTGGACTATATTGGGCTTTATTTTCCACTTTTATATTATTTTTGGGACTAACCTATTAACTGGAGGCCCAACCCAGAATTGTTGTTTTTTTTGCCTATTTCAGTGTTTCGGATAAACAAAATATCAAACGGAGTCCAAACGGAATAAAATCTTTGGAAACGTGATTTTCTCACCGAACGTGATCCAGGAGACTTGGACCCTACTGCAAGGGATCAAAGAGGTGGTCACGAGGATGGGGGCGCCCCCCTAGGGTGCGCCCCCTGCCTCGTGGGCCCCTCGGTGCTCCACCGATGTACTCCTTCCTCCTAAATATACACACGTACCCCCAAACGATCAGAACAGGAGCCAAACCCCCTAATTCCACCGCCGCAACTTTCTGTATCCACGAGATCCCATCTTGGGGCCTGTTCCAGAGCTCCGCCGGAAGAGGGTCGTCATCACGGAGGGCTTCTACATCATCCTAGCCCCTCGGATGAAGTGTGAGTAGTTTACCTCAGACCTTCGGGTCCATAGTTAGTAGCTAGGTGGCTTCTTCTCTCTCTTTGAATCTCAATACAAAGTTCTCCCCCTCTCTTGTGGAGATCTATTCGATGTAATCTTCTTTTTGCGGTGTATTTGTTGAGACCGATGAATTGTGGGTTTATGATCAAGTCTATCTATGAATAATATTTGAATCTTCTCCGAATTCTTTTATGCATGATTGGTTATCTTTGCAAATCTCTTCGAATTATCCATTTGGTTTGGCCAACTAGATTGGTAGTTCTTGCCATGGGAGAAGTGCTTAGCTTTGGGTTCGATCTTGCAGTGGCCTTACCCAGTGACAGAAGGGGCAGCAAGGCTCGTATTGTATCGTTGCCATCAAGGATAAAAAGATGGGGTTTATTTCATATTGCATGAATTTATCTCTCTACATCATGTCATCTTGCTTAAGGCGTTACTCTATTTTTAACTTAATACTCTAGATGCATGCTGGATAGCGGTCGATGAGTGGAGTAATAGTAGTAGATGCAGAATCGTTTCGATCTACTTGTCACGGACGTGATGCCTATATACATGATCATGCCTAGATATTCTCATAATTATGCACAATTCTATCAATTGCTCAACAGTAATTTGTTCACCCATCGTAGAATACTTATGTTCTTGAGAGAAGCCACTAGTGAAACCTATGGCCCCCGGGTCTATTCTCATCATATCAATCTCCATCACTTTTATATTATTTTGCTATTTACTTTGCTTTTACTTTTTACTTTGCATCCTTATATCAAAAATACCAACAATATTCTATCTATCAGATCTCACTCTCGTAAGTGACCGTGAAGGGCTTGACAACCCCTAATCGCGTTGGTTGCGAGTAGCTATCGCTTTGTGCAGGTACGAGGGACTTGAGCGTGGGCTCCTACTGGATTGATACCATGGTTCTCAAAAACTGAGGGAAATACTTACGCTACTCTGCTGCATCATCCCTTCCTCTTCGGGGAAAACCAATGCAAGCTCAAGACGTAGCAGTCTCCTTTGTCGGTGAAGAAGGCGGAGGTGTTGTTGATGATGCAGGCTTGTCATCCATCTTCCAAGGCATAGGTTCACCATCGTAGAAGGATGATCGAGTCTCCGGAATCCTTGAATCTGCAGCCAAACTCATTCTTTTGAATCTATATTCATACTCATAGTTTTGGTTTTGCAGGTCATAGATTTGGGCTTGGAGGTGCTCGATCTTCTCATATAGCTTGAAGATGGCCTCCTCGGTGTTCTTGGCATCCAACTTGTAGTTGTTAGTGAACTCCGCGAGCATCGTGTGGCTAGCGTTGATTCCACGCTCCACCATCCCCTGGCACTTGAAAACTTGTTGCTCTATTGCTTCGAGCGTCGTCTCCACGCTTTCGGTTCCCTTGGGTCCCTCAGCATCGCGGATGTGCAACAACCCATCACGCATCTCAATGGTTTGAGGGTGTCACAGCACCTCCACGAGGTAAGGGTTGATGACCTTCTCGAAGAACTTGTCCTTGGAAGCACTTGGGGACGTCATGATAATCTAGATCTGTCAGAAAAACCAGCTCGAAACAAGAACAGAGAATAATAGCGTGATACGGGAGTCAAAACCTTCGGGAGATTATATAATGAATTTTTACCGACCAAAATACGTAACGTGCAAGAAAACGGAGTCCAGAAGGCACACGAGGTGCTCACGAGGTAGGGGGTGCACCCACCACCCTCGTGGGGCCCTCGTGTCCTTCGCAGACTGCTACTTATTTTTCTATTTTTCTAAATATTCCAAAATAGAGAAATATTGCCTTAAAAATTGTTTTGGAGTCGGTTTACTTACCGTACCACATACCTATTCCTTTTCGGAGTCTGAAACATTCCGGAAAGTGTCTCTTATGCATTCCTCCAGGGTTACGGTTTCAATAATATTGGTTTCAACATTTATGGGATTACCTGAGATATAATGTATGATTCTTTGACCGTTTACGACCTTCGGATTTGTGCCCTCGAAGTTGTTGATCTTTATGGCACCAGAACGATAGACCTCTTCGATAACATAGGGGCCTTCCCATTTAGAGAGAAGTTTTCCTGCAAAAAATCTCAAACGACAGTTGTATAGCAATACATAATCACCTACATTAAACTCACGCTTTTGTATCCTTTTGTCATGCCATGTTTTAACTTTTTCTTTAAACAACTTGGCATTTTCATAAGCTTGGGTTCTCCATTCATCAAGTGAGATAATATCAAATAACCTCTTCTCACCGGCAAGTTTAAAATCATAGTTAATCTCTTTAATAGCCCAATATGCCTTATGTTCTAGTTCGAGAGGTAAGTGACATGCTTTTCCATAAACCATTTTATACGGAGACATACCCATAGGATTTTTGTATGCAGTTCTATAAGCCCATAATGCATCATCAAGTTTCTTGGACCAATTCTTTCTAGACCTATTAACAGTCTTTTGCAAAATTAATTTGAGCTCTCTATTGCTCAACTCTACTTGACCACTAGACTGAGGGTGATAAGGAGATGCAATTCTTGATTAACATCATATTTAGCAAGCATTTTACGAAAAGCACCATGAATAAAGTGTGAACCACCATGAGTCATTAAATATCTAGGGACTCCAAACCTCAGGAAAATAACTTCCTTAAGCATTTTAATATAAGTGTTATGATCAGCACTACTAGTTGGAATAGCTTCTACCCACATAGTAACGTAATCAACAACAACTAAAATATGTGTGTATCCATTAGAGGCAGGAAAAGGTCCCATATAATCGAAGCCCCAAACATCAAACGGTTCAATAACAAGAGAATAATTCATAGACATTTCTTGACGTCTACTAATATTACCAATTCTTTGACATTCATCACAAGACAAGACAAACTTACAGGCATCCTTGAAGAGAGTAGGCCAATAAAAACCAGATTGCAATACCTTATGTGCAGTTCTATCTCCAGCGTGGTGTCCTCCATAAGCCTCGGAATGACACTTGCGTAGGATCTGTTCCTGTTCATGCTCAGGTACACAACGTCTAATAACACCATCTACCCCTTGTTTATAAAGATGTGGGTCATCCCAAAAGTAATGTCTTAAATCATAGAAAAACTTTTTCTTTTGCTGGTATGTGAAGCTAGGTGGTATAAATTTAGCAACAATATAATTAGCATAATCAGCATACCATGGAGTACTACGAGAAGTACTTATAACATTTAATTATTCATCAGGAAAGCTATCACTAATAAGTAGTGGGTAATCAAGAATATTTTCTAGCCTAGACAAGTTGTCTGCAACGGGGTTCTCAGCTCCCTTTCTATCAATAATATGCAAATCAAATTCTTGTAGCAAGAGAACCCATCTAATAAGTCTAGGTTTAGCATCTTTCTTTTCCATAAGATATTTAATAGTAGCATGATCAGTTTGAATAGTTACTTTAGAATCAACAATATAAGATCTGAACTTATCACAAGCAAATACAACTGCTAAAAGCTCTTTTTCAGTAGTAGCATAATTTCTTTGAGCATTGTCTAGAGTCTTACTAGCATAATGAATAACATTTATTTTCTTATCAACTCTTTGCCCTAGAACAGCACCTACAGCATAATCACTAGCATCACACATAATTTCAAAGGGTAGGTTCCAATCAGGTGGCTGAACAACAGGTGCAGTAACTAATGCTTTCTTAAGTATTTCGAATGCTTCTACACAATCATCATCAAAGACAAATGGTATATCTTTTGCAATAAATTAGTCAGAGGCCGAGAAATTTTTGAGAAGTCCTTAATGAACCTCCTGTAAAATCCGGCTTGACCAAGGAAACTTTTTATACCTTTGATGTCCTTGGGACATGGCATCTTTTCAATAGCATCAACCTTGGCTTTATCAACTTCAATACCTATTTCAGAAACTTTATGCCCCAAGACAATACCTTCATTAACCATAAAGTGGCACTTTTCCCAATTCAAGACAAGATTAGTTTCTTCACATCTCTGCAAAACTCGATCAAGATTGCTCAAGCAATCATCAAAAGAGGAACCATAGACGGAAAAGTCGTCCATGAAAACCTCACAAATCTTTTCACAAAAGTCAGAGAATATAGCCATCATGCATCTTTGAAAGGTAGCAGGTGCATTACATAAACCAAAAGGCATACGTCTATAAGCAAAACTACCAAAAGGGCATGTAAAAGTAGTCTTTGATTGACCTCTAGCCGACACAGGTATTTGAGAGAAACCAAAATAACCATCTAGAAAGCAATAGTGTGTATGTTTGCATAATCTTTCTAGCATTTGATCAATAAAAGGTAAGGGGTAATGATCTTTCTTAGTAGCTTTATTTAATTTGCGGAAATCAATTACCATCCTATAACCTGTGATAATTCTTTGTGGAATCAATTCATCTTTATCGTTAGGAACAAAAGTAATACCTCCCTTCTTAGGGACACAATGGACAGGACTTACCCACTCACTATCAGCAACGGGATAGATTATACCTGCCTCCAGAAGCTTTAGTATTTCTTTTCTCATCACTTCTTTCATTTTAGGATTCAGACGTCGTTGAGGATCACAAACTGGTTTGGCATCTGCATCCAAATTTATTTTATGTTGACATAGAGTGGGACTAATGCCCTTAAGATCATCAAGAGTATATCCAATAGCAGCACGGTGCTTCTCTGAAAGGTTAACACTAATAATAACAGGGTATATCTTCTTTTCATCAAGATAAGCATATTTAAGATTATCAGGCAAGGGTTTAAGCTCAAACACGGGATCTCCCTTGGGTGGAGGAGGATCCCCTAAGATTTCAACAGGCAAATTGTGTTGCAGAATAGGTTCCTATTTAAAGAATACTTCATCTATTTCCCTTCTTTCATTCATGAATATATCATTTTCATGGTCTAGCAAATAGTGTTCAAAAGGATGACTAGGAGGTACGGCAATAGAAGAGAGACCAATAATTTCATCCTTACTAGGTAATTCTTCCTCACGATGTTGTTTACTAAATTTAGAGAAATTAAACTCATGAACCATATCATCCAAGCCAACAGTAACAACATTCTTTGTGCAATCTATGGTAGCATTGACAGTATTTAAGAAGGGTCTACCAAATATAATGGGACAAAAACTATCTTGTGGGGAACCAAGAACAAGAAAATCAGCAGGATATTTAGTTTTCCCACACAAGACTTTGTCCCGACCGGTTTTCCAATAAAAATATTTATTGAGAAACCAATCTTTTGAGTCCAGTATGAGAGAAATCCTCCTCACTGGTAGACAATTTCTTGATACAATAAGCCAGTAGCATAAATTATATTACAGGGTCGAACTGCGGTTGCTCAACCAAATTATTACAAGCACGCCAATAATTATACATAATGGCGGACATGACACAGTGGTGTGGAGACATACTACTGACTCGAGGATAGGGCGGTGGTGGAAAAACACAGCGGGGAGAGAAACACAAGACTCTAAGTCTATCATCTCATCGAGCGTCGAGGTGAGGCTCGATGAATTTATTTGGTAGCGGAAGCGGATATAGAACAGTGACCAAATCCAGGGTCGCACGAGACTGACTGGGACTCCTCTAAGTGTCGGACTCGCTATCAAACTCTTCATCCATGAGATCGCCTTCGTCAGCATCTGGCCAAATCAACAAGCCAGTGAGTACTTTGAAAGTACTCGCAAGACAGTTCGGACGTAAGATATAACAAATGCATGCATGGATGCGACATGAATAAATTCACCAATGCACATTTTCAAAAAAATTAGCATAACAAGGTAAGTAAAAGGGAAACGACGGTAGTCCGCCTGAAATCCCAACAGAACATAAATAATTACCGATCGGGTGTCTGAAGCGACGCCTCGAAAGGTGAACAAATAAATATAAGGAAAAAGATGCCATAGTCGGGCGTCTTAGCGACACCACATAAACGGCTTAAAAAGAAATACCTCAGTCGGACGTCGGGGCGACGTCACAGAAAGGGCTTTAAAAGAAATGCCACAGTCGGACGTCGGGGCGACATCACAGAAAGGGCTTTAAAAGAAATGCCACAGTCGGACGTCGGGGCGACATCACAGAAAGGGCTTTAAAAGAAATGCCACAGTCGGACGTCGGGGCGACATCACAGAAAGGGCTTTAAAAGAAATGCCACAGTCGGACGTCGGGGCGACATCACAGA
>NC_057806.1:557774555-557775125 GCF_018294505.1 Triticum aestivum
CCTCGAAAGGTGAACAAATAAATATAAGGAAAAAGATGCCACAGTCGGGCGTCTTAGCGACACCTCATAAACGGCTTAAAAAGAAATACCTCAGTCGGACGTCGGGGCGACGTCACAGAAAGGTCTTTAAAAGAAATGCCACAGTCGGACGTCGGGGCGACATCACAGAAAGGGCTTTAAAAGAAATGCCACAGTCGGACGTCGGGGCGACATCACAGAAAGGGCTTTAAAAGAAATGCCATAGTCGGACGTCGGGACGACATCACAGAAAGGTCTTTGAATCACAAGTAAATAATACTCATAATAAACATTTAATTCATGAGAATAAATGGGTTAGTCCATCCACAAGAATATTCAATTAACCGGAATTAGCACTCATGCGAATCACCGGAGTCTCTGTCATCAAAACTGACATTGTTAGGACAAGATAATACGAATTTGGACATGGAATAGATGATTTGGAGGGATACATGACTCTGCAGAGTTTGTACAAAATTATTCCCACAGCCAACGGATTTCCGTAGTCACGAAGGACTAGTTCCGTTTACGGTATTTCGGAAGAAAACACAG
>NC_057806.1:557775135-557803041 GCF_018294505.1 Triticum aestivum
TCACAGAAAGGGCTTTAAAAGAAATGCCACAGTCGGACGTCGGGGCGACATCACAGAAAGGGCTTTAAAAGAAATGCCACAGTCGGACGTCGGGGCGACATCACAGAAAGGGCTTTAAAAGAAATGCCACAGTCGGACGTCGGGGCGACATCACAGAAAGGGCTTTAAAAGAAATGCCACAGTCGGACGTCGGGGCGACATCACAGAGAAGGGCTTTGATTCACAAGTAAATAATACTCATAATAAACAATTAATTCATGGGAATAAATGGGTTAGTCCATCCACAAGAATATTCAATTAACCGGAATTAGCACTCATGCGAATCACCGGAGTCTCTGTCATCAAAACTGTCATTGTTAGGACAAGATAATACGAATTTGGACATGGAATAGATGATTTGGAGGGGATATATGACTCTGCAGAGTTTGTACAAAATTGTTCCCACAGCCAACGGATTTCCGTAGTCACGAAGGACTAGTTCCATTTATGGTATTTCGGAAGAAAACACAGCTAACCAGTACACACCCATCCTACCTCTCGATGCTAGGAATCACCCTAGACATCGTCCAAGAAAAACTTTTGAGACGGGGAGATCACAATCTCGAATAGCATGGGATCAAATTTATATATGCGCGCTCTAAGGGGTGCCCCCCTCTCGGTCCCAACCGGAAACACCCATGCCCCCTGACCGGATGACTGGCTTTAATCCAGGGCCATGGAACCATCATCACGGCCTCTCCTTTTGGTGTGTACCAGAAAAGCGGTTTGCAACTTACTAAACCATATTCCTTGCGGAAAACATGTGGTAGTACAGGGAAGAAAATGAGAGGAACTGGACCGACACGCTTTGACACTGAAGTCACATAGTCCGGCATGAGACTGGCATGCTACAACACTGCCATCTCACCCATCCTCATGCCAACACATGGCCATTCATACTCACATCCATCCACTTATGGATCATCGAACTCACTTACCTCATTATCGCATAAAATAACGTTCATCGATATGCTTATCAACATGCCATGAAACTAACTAAATGCAGAACATGCCAAGACACTCATCATATCAAAAGATCAAACATGCTTGCCTGGTTCAGAGTAGTCGGAGCCTAGCTCGGTGAAGTTCGCGGCTCCGTCACCTCCTTCGGTATCTACGGTATAAAGAAAATATATGCGCTATCGTAAATACCAAGGAGTGCACAGAAAGTATACCAAATATTTTTCAAATAAATATGATAAAAAACTAGACAAAATTTTAAAGAGAATAGAAAAAGAATCAATCAAAAAAACTTTTCTGCTTATAAGTTATAAAGGTTTTAGCCCAGGGACTCATCTGTAATGAAACAGAAAGTTTCCAGGGGCTAGCTTATAAAAACAGAAAACGTTTCGGCAGAAACTACGCCATCCCAAAGGGAAAGCGTATTTGGCAGAAGACGTTTTCAGAAAACGCTTCGTTTAGGAAGGACAGAGAGGCTTACAGCGGGTCCCGCTTGTCAGGTTTGAAAATATGAACGGGCCGGCAGATCTCGCCGGTGCCCGAGAGTCGCGGTGGTCGCCGGCGGCGATCCACGGCGAGGCAGGGGGATCGGAGGGTACCTCCATACTCAGGGCACCCTTCCGCGTCGATTGGTGGTGGTGGTGGTCGCCGGCGAGTACCACGTCGATGGCGAGCTTTGCTCCGGCGGACGGCGGCTCGAGTGGTCGAGGGACTCGTCGGAGAGGGCTGCAGAGATCAAATTGAGGAGGGGGTTAGGCTCCTGGTAGCTAGAGGGAGTGACGGACGGGGTTTGGGCACCGGAGATGGCCTCACCGGAGCGAATCGTGGTGGAGGCCGAGGCGGATCGGGGAGGCCGGAGTTGAGGGGGAAGACCTCCTCGGTGTCCCCCTAGTGGCCTGGCGTGGCGTTGGTGAGGAGTGGGGATGAGGCGTGCACGAGGGTGAGCTCGGGGGCCCTTTTTATAGGCAGCCCGAGGCGGTTGCCGTGAACGGGAGTCTCCGGCGAGTGATTACGGCGGCGCAGGGCTCGGTCGGGGTAATTAGGTCGTTGAGCGCCATCATGGAGGTCCACGGTTCCATTTTGGTGCTAATCGAGCTGGAGTTTGGTGCTTTGGGGGTGAGTTTGATAGAACGGGGCGGCGCGGGCCCGTCGGCGGCAGGGAGCGCGTCCCGTGCTTGCCGGCCACGGTGGCGGTGCCACGGGCGGGCGCTGGCACGCATGAGGCCACGCGGAGAGCAGAGGGGCGATGGGCGGCGCGGAACGGCGTTGAGCCGCCGTTCTTGTCCCCTGTCAGCCGCCACGGGAGGTCCCGACGCCGCAGAAGACTCCGGCGAGGGCGGGCCAGCGTGCCACCGACGCCAGGAAAAGGCCAAGTGAGTGTGTGGTGCTCCAGACAGTAGGAAGAGGCGGAGAGGAACGTGCCAAATGCACTGTGAACGCGTGAGTGAAGCTGACGAACGAAAAATGACACTGAAGACTGAATTTTTCTGAATTTTGAACAGCAGCAGTGCATGCAAGGTGTTCGACAGAATGAAATTGGCATCTAGGGATTTTTCCTTGAGCTGAAACTTGGTGGAGTGGCTTCTCATTGCTCAAGTAGGCTGCCTGAATTTTGGTGGAATTTTTGGGGAAGTGTAGATATGAATTTCATCAAATTTGGCAAATCTGGTCCAAACTTGCAGAGACTGAATTTTGAAAATTTTGAAAAGAGGAGGAGTGGATCAAGATGGTTCTGGGTTGTGGGTACAAAGGACTATCCAGGAGAGTTGGTTTGAGGTCAAAACTCAAATGCAATATGGTACTTGCTTTGAAAGTCATTTGGGTTCAAAATAATTTTCAGATTTGTTTTGAGAGGAAAAATAATTAGAATAAAATCCAAAACTTGTTTGGATTAGTTGGGACAGATAACTTAGGTTGATCACAAGGTGTAGGGGAGGTTTTGGAGGGGTTTTACCACATGGGAACAATGCAAAGTCAAGGGTGGTTCCAAGATATGAAAATCCCCAAATTTTCATGGAGTTTCATTTTAAAAGAAAACAATTTAAACTCAAAAATTAAATTTGAGAGAGAACCAACAGAGAAGAAGTTTCAAAAGATCAAACACCAAGGTTTGAAAAAAATAAAATCCTTGCCAAAGCAAAGGTATTTTTTAAGTGGAAGGTTTTTCTGAAAAAGAAAAAATTTTAAATAGCCTCTCCTCAAAAACCACAAAGTTTTTGATAAAAACCAAATAAAAATTTTAGAGTGTCACAACACCTACCCCCTTAGGAAAAATCTCGTCCCCGAGATTTCAGCTGATCCTTAAATAGGTGTGGATGCTCAGTCCGAAGAAAATCCTCGCTTTCCCAAGTTGCTTCACTGTCGGTGTGATTGCTCCACTGGACTTTGAAAAACTTGATGGTCTTCTGTCGGGTCCTCCTTTCAGATTCCTCTAATATTCTTACGGGACGTTCTCGATAAGTGAGGTCTGGCTGCACATCAATGTTTTCATGGGATACTTGTTTCTCTGGGTTGTTTACGTACTTCCTTAATTGAGAGACGTGGAACACGTCGTGAATGTCGGACAAGTCTTCGGGTAAGTCTAGCTGGTAGGCTACAGTGCCTCTTCGAGCCACTATGCAGAATGGTCCAATGAATCTTGGTGCTAACTTTCCTTTAATCTTAAACCGTTGCAATCCTCTCATCGGGGACACTCTCAGGTATACGAACTCACCTGGTTCGAAGCTGACCCTACGATGTTTCTGATCATAATAACTCTTCTGTCGACTTTGAGCGGTCTTAAGTCGGTCTCTGATTAGCTTGACCTTTTCCTCGGCTTCTCTGAGCAGGTCTGGCCCGAAGATGCAGCTGTCCCCGGTCTCTGACCAATTTAACGGGGTACGACATCTTCGTCCGTACAAAGCCTCAAATGGTGCCATTTGTAGGCTGGCCTGGTAGCTATTGTTATACGCGAACTCGGCGTATGGCAGGCTTTCTTCCCAACTGGTTCCATATGTGAGGACACATGCTCTCAGCATGTCTTCTAAAATTTGGTTTACGCGTTCAGTATGTCCATCAGTCTGTGGGTGGTATGCGGTACTGAAGGCTAGTTGGGTTCCCAGAGCCTATTGTAAATGCTCCCAAAATCTTGAGACGAACTGAGTGCCTCTGTCGGATATTATAGTCTTCGGGACACCATGCAGACAAACTATGCGGGAAAGGTAAATCCTAGCAAGCCTCTGAGTGTTGTAGGTCGTCTTTACTGGAATAAAGTGTGCCACTTTGGTTAACCTGTCAGTGATGACCCATATGGCATCATTCCCGTGTCGTGACCGAGGTAGTCCGACAATAAAATCCATCCCTATTTCATCCCATTTCCACTCAGGTATTTTGTTAGGTTGCAATAGTCCGGCTGGTCTCTGATGTTCAGCTTTTATGCGTTGACATGAGTCGCAACATGCAATGAAGGTGGCTATGTCCCTCTTCATACCGTGCCACCAAAATCCTTCCTGAATATCTTTATACATTTTGGTTCCTCCAGGGTGAATTGAATATGGAGTGGTGTGTGCTTCAGCTAAAATTTGCTGTTTAAGGTCTTCTACGTTTGGCACGCATAGCCTTTCTCCGTACCATAATATTCCTTCATTGTATATGACGAATTCCAAGGCCTTGCCCATACTCAACTTTCTTTTAATTCCTTCAATGCTGGGGTGACCGGGCTGAGCTTCTTTAATTTTCTCCACAAGGTTGGGTTGTATTTCCAAGTTTGATATGGTGCCTTCTGGTACCATTTTCAAGTTGAGCTTGGCAAATTCTTGATGGAATTCGGGCCTCAAGCTGTGCAGATAGTTTCCGTCGGAGCTGGGGTTCCGACTCAGGGCATCGGCCACTACATTTGCTTTCCCTGGATGGTAATGGATACCAACATCATAATCCTTTACCAATTCCAACCAGCGTCGTTGCCGTAAATTTAGTTCTGGCTGCGTGAAAATATATTTGAGACTTTTGTGGTCCGTATATATTTCACATCGATTCCCAAGTAAGAAATGCCTCCATTCCTTGAGTGCATGAATAACTGCTGCCATTTCTAAGTCATGAGTGGGATAATTTTCCTCATGCTTGCGAAGTTTCCTTGAAGCGTAGGCGACAACCTTGCCTTCTTGCATCAACACGCATCCGAGACCCTTTCTGGACGCGTCACAATATACTTCAAAATTCTTGTGTATGTCGGGTACAATTAATACCGGTGCTGTTGTTAACTTCCGGTTTAGCTCTTGGAAACTTTTCTCGCAGGCTTCTGTCCACTCAAACTTCTTATCTTTCTTGAGCAACGGTGTCATAGGCTTGGCTATGGTGGAAAATCCTTCAATAAATCTGCGGTAATATCCTGCCATTCCCAAGAAACTCCGTATGTCCGTTACGCTGGCTGGTGATTTCCAGTCAAGTACGGCCTTGACTTTCTCTGGGTCCACTGCGATACCGTCTTGAGTCAGCACGTGGCCTAGAAATCCTACTTGTCTTAGCCAAAATTCGCACTTGCTGAACTTGGCATACAATTGGTGTTTTCTTAGCTCTCCTAGCACAATCCTGAGATGTTCTGCGTGCTCTTCTGGTGTCTTGGAGTATACCAGAATATCATCGATGAATACCACGACGAACTTGTCCATAAACTTCATAAATACTTTGTTCATGAGGTGAACAAAATATGCTGGGGCGTTAGATAATCCAAATGGCATCACTATGAACTCGTACAGTCCATATCTGGAGGTGAAGGCTGTTTTGGGGATATCATCCGTTCGTACCTTCAATTGATGGTATCCTGACCTTATGTCAATTTTTGAGAATACCTTGGCCTGAGCAAGTTGATCAAACAAATCGTTTATCCTTGGCATCGGGTATTTGTTTTTGACTGTGACCATGTTAAGTGCTCGATAGTCAATACACAATCTCAGCGTTCCATCCTTCTTTTTGGCAAATAAAATTGGTGATCCCCAAGGTGAGGAGCTGGCTCGAATGTATCCTTTTTCCAGTAATTCCTTTATTTGCTTCTTCAACTCGATCAACTCGGATGGTGCCATTCTGTATGGTTTCTTGTATATGGGGGTGGTTCCTGGTGCTAGCTCAATGCGGAATTCTATTTCTCGGTCTGGTGGCATGCCTGGCAGCTCTTCAGGGAATACATCCGGAAATTCACACACTATTGGAACCTTGTTTAGCTCAGAAACGTCCACCTTATTTAATCTCGGTTGCCGGGGTATTTTTCCTTCCTTGGCTGATACTCTTATTGTCTTCCCTTGGTGGTGTGTGAGAATTACGGTCCTGTTGAAACAGTCGATAAAACCCTTATTGGTGGTTAGCCAATCCATCCCTAGGATGACATCCAGTCCTTTATTTTCCAATACAATAAGATTTGCGTGAAACTCCAATCCTTCGAACTCAATGACCACATTCTTACAGTAATTCTGAGTAACTTGCTGAATCCCAAGGGACTTGATGGTCATGGATTTCTCCAAAGGAAGCATCGAAAAATTATTTTGCAAAGCAAAAATTTTCGAAATGAAAGAGTGAGAGGCTCCAGAATCAAACAAAACCATTGCAGGTATTGTGTTGACAGGAAACGTACCGAGTACGATATCCGGAGCATTTTGTGCCTCCTCTTTGGTTACATGGTTCAGATGACCCTTCCTGTGGTTATTGTTGGGATTGAAATTGTTTCGCTTGGGCGCTGAATTATTGCCGCCGTTGTTCGGCTTTGGGGTTGAACTCCTTGGCTTGGGGCACTGTTTGGCATAGTGCCCTTCTTCTCCACAAGCGTAACAAGTAACGCCGGGGCGATAGGTGAATTCTTTGTCCCTTGCATGAAAATTCTTGATTGGGCGTGAGACATTGGATGAGAATTTGTGTGTCCCGCCCTTTTGAAAATCTGTCTTGCTTCGGTGATTGCGAGCGTGATTAGTCTGGTCCCTTTTTCGCTTGCGGATATCTTCCAGACTGCGTCTCTCATTTTCCAGAGTAATGGCCTTGTCCACTAGTGTTTTAAAATCAGGAAAAGTGTGCACGACCAGTTGGCATTTAAGCGCGGGCGCCAGACCGTCAAGGAATTTCTCCATCTTCTTGATTTCAGTCATACGCTCCTCATTGGCGTAGCGGGATAATAGGGTAAATTGACTGTTGTAATCTGACACTGTCATGTTCCTTTGTTTGAGGTCATCGAATTATCTCTTCTTGATTTTCATAATACACTTAGGAATATGTGCACCACGGAAACCTTCCTTGAAATCATCCCAGGTTATGTCATTTTCGTTGGGATGCATGTGCAGAAAATTCTTCCACCACGATGCGGCTGCTCCTGTGAGATAGTGTGGAGCATATAGTACTTTCTCGAGATCTGAACATGTTGCAATAATTAATTTCCTCTCCATATCTTGAAGCCAGTCCTCGGCTTCAAGAGGCTTGTCAGTGTGAGAAAATGTTTGAGGACGTGTCTTCTGTAGCTCAGATAACTTGGAATGCTGCTGATACTGTCCATGATGATTCCCCATGTTGATGACTTGGTTCATCATCTCACGATGTTGTTGCTGACTCTGCTCATAAAGGCGGCACATTTGTGAAAGTGCCGATTCACTGCCTTGTTGGCTTGACTGTCCTTGAGTGAACTCGTTGTTGGGTTGTGCATCATAATTTTCCTCTGGTGGAGTTGGCATGGAGCGTGTCCAAGGACGAGACATTTTTCACTCTGGGGATGTATTTTGTAAAACTCATAAGAAAGGCGGAAAGAGTCGCAAAACAAACCATAAATGCATAAAGCTGGCAGATAGAATTAATTAACTCGGCTTACTTAAGAAAAACAAATCGACTTGCGCACAGAGAAGGACTGCTCATTACATATCTTACACGCGGGCGGTAATTATACAATACATCACTCAGGATATGCGTACATAATCCTGACATGTTATTTAGGCTAGTGCACTTCTCCAGATCCTACATGATGCGCAAACAGGCTACTTCTCACAACCTACGTACATATCTTACAAAGCGGTGCAATACACGGCAGCTAAGTGTACTCAGGCAGAGATGTTGACGACCTCCTTTGCCCTGCCGAGGGCGAGGCGTAGCGAGGTTGGGGACTCGACTTCCTCCTCGCTAATAGGCTCCATACGTGTAGTGTTGCGCAGAGTGGACGGAGCGGTTGCCAGGGGCGGAGCAACACGTACAGGAGTGGGCGCGAAGGGTGGTGCAGTGCGCGCTGAAGTGGGTGCAATGACTTGGTTGAATTCTTCGGTAGAAGGCAGGCGACGAGTAGGCGTATAAGATGCTGAGGACGAGACCAAAGTCAGTGGTGGAGCGATGGGTAGGAGCTCCCTCCTGTTGGCAGCACAGCCATGGACTGAGTCCATGCGGGTAGCTACGAAGTCGTCCACCAGGTTGTCGAAGGCTGCCTCCAGGGCCCGGAGATACTCAATGAGCATCTCAAAAGCCTCGTCTCGTTCTCCTCTAGGGAAGGATTATGCGTAGTGACAGGTGTAAGGCACATGGCACGGAAGATAACGGTAACGACGAGTCTTCATCACGGGAAGGACATCCCTGAGACGGGCTATCGCCTCGCGGGCTGCCATCTGCATAGCATGCCTCTCCGTAGGCATGGCTCTTCCCACGAACCGGAAGCGGCGTAACTCACCACGCCCTCCCTTGAACTGTACCGCGGCCTGGTGCATGGTCAGACTGTCGTTGACTCGGTGCTGGCAGAGTGTGAAGACTGGGCGCACGGATGGCCCCATCGCGACCTGAACGATGAAAGCAAGAAGCTTGACGAACCCATCGGGCACGTTGGCGAAGGTCTGAGACTCGCAGCTGTTGTCGGCCATCTACAAAAGTAGGTAAAAATTCTGCAGCGTCAGATCATAAATTTATGCTGACTGACAGAAAATGACTACAATTGCAAAAATATAAATTAGCTCTATCATTGTAATAACTAATTAGCGATCGCACCTAGTGGCTTCCTACAGTCAGCCTGGCTCTGGTACCAAGCTTGTCACGACCGGTTTTCCAATAAAAATATTTATTGAGAAACCAATCTTTTGAGTCCAGTATGAGAGAAATCCTCCTCACTGGTAGACAATTTCTTGATACAGTAAGCCAGTAGCATAAATTATATTACAGGGTCGAACTGCGGTTGCTCAACCAAATTATTACAAGCACGCCAATAATTATACATAATGGCGGACATGACACAGTGGTGTGGAGACATACTACTGACTCGAGGATAGGGTGGTGGTGGAAAAACACAGCGGGGAGAGAAACACAAGACTCTAAGTCTATCATCTCATCGAGCGTCGAGGTGAGGCTCGATGAATTTATTTGGTAGCGGAAGCGGATATAGAACAGTGACCAAATCCAGGGTCGCACGAGACTGACTGGGACTCCTCTAAGTGTCGGACTCGCTATCAAACTCTTCATCCATGAGATCGCCTTCGTCAGCATCTGGCCAAATCAACAAGCCAGTGAGTACTTTGAAAGTACTCGCAAGACAGTTCGGACGTAAGATATAACAAATGCATGCATGGATGCGACATGAATAAATTCACCAATGTACATTTTCAAAAAAATTAGCATAACAAGGTAAGTAAAAGGGAAACGGCGGTAGTCCGCCTGAAATCCCAACAGAACATAAATAATTACCGATCGGGTGTCTGAAGCGACGCCTCGAAAGGTGAACAAATAAATATAAGGAAAAAGATGCCACAGTCGGGCGTCTTAGCGACACCACATAAAGGGCTTAAAAAGAAATACCTCAGTCGGACATCGGGGCGACGTCACATAAAGGGCTTTAAAAGAAATGCCACAGTCGGACGTCGGGGCGACATCACAGAAAGGGCTTTAAAAGAAATTCCACAGTCGGACGTCGGGGCGACATCACAGAAAGGGCTTTAAAAGAAATGCCACAGTCATACGTCGGGACGACATCACAGAAAGGGCTTTAAAAGAAATGCCACAGTCGGACGTCGGGGCGACATCACAGAAAGGGCTTTAAAAGAAATGCCACAGTCGGACGTCGGGGCGACATCACAGAAAAGGGCTTTGATTCACAAGTAAATAATACTCATAATAAACATTTAATTCATGGGAATAAATGGGTTAGTCCATCCACAAGAATATTCAATTAACCGGATTAGCACTCATGCGAATCACCGGAGTCTCTGTCATCAAAACTGTCATTGTTAGGACAAGATAATACGAATTTGGACATGGAATAGATGATTTGGAGGGGATATATGACTCTGCAGAGTTTGTACAAAATTGTTCCCACAGCCAACGGATTTCCGTAGTCACGAAGGACTAGTTCCGTTTACGGTATTTCGGAAGAAAACACAGCTAACCAGTACACACCCATCCTACCTCTCGATGCTAGGAATCACCCTAGACATCGTCCAAGAAAAACTTTTGAGACGGGGAGATCACAATCTCGAATAGTATGGGATCAAATTTATATACGCGCGCTCTAAGGGGTGCCCCCCTCTCGGTCCCAACCGGAAAAACCCATGCCCCCTGACCGGATGACTGGCTTTAATCCAGGGCCATGGAACCATCATCACGGCCTCTCCTTTTGGTGTGTACCGGAAAAGCGGTTTGCAACTTACTAAACCATATTCCTTGCGGAAAACATGTGGTAGTACAGGGAAGAAAATGAGAGGAACTGGACCGACACGGTTTGACACTGAAGTCACATTGTCCGGCATGAGACTGGCATGCTACAAGACTGCCATCTCACCCATCCTCATGCCAACACATGGCCATTCATACGCACATCCATCCACTTATGGATCATCGAACTCACTTACCTAATTATCGCATAAAATAACGTTCATCGATATGCTTATCAACATGCCATGAAACTAACTAAATGCAAAACATGCCAAGACACTCATCATATCAAAAGTTCAAACATGCTTGCCTGGTTCAGAGTAGTCGGAGCCTGGCTCGGTGAAGTTCGCGGCTCCGTCACCTCCTTCGGTATCTACGGTATAAAGAAAATATATGCGCTATCGTAAATACCAAGCAGTGCACAGAAAGTATACCAAATATTTTTCAAATAAATATGATAAAAAACTAGACAAAATTTTAAAGAGAACAGAAAAAGAATCAATCAAAAATACTTTCCTTCTTAATAGTTATAAAGGTTTTAGCCCAGGGACTCATCTGTAATGAAACAGAAAGTTTCCAGGGGCTAGCTTATAAAAACAGAAAATGTTTTGGCAGAAACTACGCCATCCCAAAGGGAAAGCATATTTGGCAGAAGACGTTTTCAGAAAACGCTTCGTTTAGGAAGGACAGAGAGGCTGACAGCGGGTCCCGCTTGTCAGGTTTGAAAATATGAACGGGGCGGCAGATCTCGCCGGTGCCCGAGAGCCGCGGTGGTCGCCGGCGGCGATCCACGGCGAGGCAGGGGGATCGGAGGGTACCTCCGTGCTCAGGGCACCCTTCCGCGTCGATTGGTGGTGGTGGTTGTCGCCGGCGAGTACCACGTCGACGGCGAGCTTTGCTCCGGCGGACGGCGGCTCGGGTGGTCGAGGGACTCGTCGGAGAGGGCTGCAGAGATCAAATTGAGGAGGGGGTTAGGCTCCTGGTAGCTAGAGGGAGTGACGGACGGGGTTTGGGCGCCGGAGATGGCCTCACCGGAGCGAATCGTGGTGGAGGCCGAGGCGGATCGGGGCGGCCGGAGTTGAGGGGGAAGACCTCCTCGGGGTCCCCCTAGTGGCCTGGCATGGCGTTGGTGAGGAGTGGGGATGAGGCGTGCACGAAGGTGAGCTCGGGGGCCCTTTTTATAGGCAGCCCGAGGCGGTTGCCGTGAATGGGAGTCTCCGGTGAGTGATTACGGCGGCGCAGGGCTCGGTCGGGTAATTAGGACGTTGAGCGCCATCATGTAGGTCCACGGTTCCGTTTTTGTGCTAATCGAGCTGGAGTTTGGTGCTTTGGGGGTGAGTTTGACAGAACGGGGCGGCGCGGGCCCGTCGGCGGCAGGGAGCGCGTCCCGTGCTTGCCGGCCATGGTGGCGGTGCCACGGGCGTGCGCTGGCACGCATGAGGCCACGCGGAGAGCAGAGGGGCGATGGGCGGCGCGGAACGGCTTTGAGCCGCCGTTCTTGTCCCCTGTCAGCCGCCACGGGAGGTCCCGACGCCGCAGAAGACTCCGGCGAGGGCGGGCCAGCGTGCCACCGACGCCAGGAAGAGGCCAAGTGAGCGTGTGGTGCTCCAGACAGTAGGAAGAGGCAGAGAGGAACGTGCCAAATGCACTGTGAACGCGTGAGTGAAGCTGACGAACGAAAAATGACACTGAAGACTGAATTTTTCTGAATTTTGAACAGCAGCAGTGCATGCAAGGTGTTCGACAGAATGAAATTGGCATCTAGGGATTTTTCCTTGAGCTGAAACTTGGTGGAGTGGCTTCTCATTGCTCAAGTAGGCTGCCTGAATTTTGGTGGAATTTTTGGGGAAGTGTAGATATGAATTTCATCAAATTTGGCAAATCTGGTCCAAACTTGCAGAGACTGAATTTTGAAAATTTTGAAAAGAGGAGGAGTGGATCAAGATGGTTCTGGGTTGTGGGTACAAAGGACTATCCAGGAGAGTTGGTTTGAGGTCAAAACTCAAATGCAATATGGTACTTGCTTTGAAAATCATTTGGGTTCAAAATAATTTTCAGATTTGTTTTGAGAGGAAAAATAATTAGAATAAAATCCAAAACTTGTTTGGATTAGTTGGGACAGATAACTTAGGTTGATCACAAGGTGTAGGGGAGGTTTTGGAGGGGTTTTACCACATGGGAACAATGCAAAGTCAACGGTGGTTCCAAGATATGCAAATCCCCAAATTTTCATGGAGTTTCATTTTAAAAGAAAACAATTTAAACTCAAAAAATAAATTTGAGAGAGAACCAACAGAGAAGAAGTTTCAAAAGATCAAACACCAAGGTTTGAAAAAAATAAAATCCTTGCCAAAGCAAAGGAAGTTTTTAAGTGGAAGGTTTTTCTGAAAAAGAAAAAAATTTAAATAGCCTCTCCTCAAAAACCACAAAGTTTTTGATAAAAACCAAATAAAAATTTTAGAGTGTCACAGACTTCAACATCTCTAACAATTCCAATTGGTGCAATAGTATCTCTATTAGCAAGTTTAATAGTAACATCAATATCTTCTAACTCAGCAGGTGCAATTTCATTCTTAATTTCTTCGTATAAGTCAATAGGTATTACACTAGCACAAGCACCCATATCACATAAGCCATGATAACAATGATCTCCTATTTTAACAGAAATAACAGGCACGCCTACCACATGTCTATGTTTATCTTTATCACAAGGTTTAGCAATTCTAGCAGTTTCACCTTCGAACTGAATAACATGCCCATCAATATTATCAGACAAGAGATCTTTAACAATAGCAATATTAGGTTCTACTTTAACTTGATCAGGAGGTGTATAAGTTCTAATATTGCTTTTACGAACAACAATTGAAGCTTTAGCATGATCCTTTATTCTAACAGGGAAAGATGGTTTCTCAATAAAAGAAGTAGGAACAATAGGATCATTATAAGTGACAGTCTTTTCTTCAACTTTAATAGGTGCAGCTACTTTTACTTCTATGGGAGGATGATATTTAAACCACTTCTCCTTAGGTAGATCAACATAAGTAGCAAAAGATTCATGGAAAGAAGCTACTATCTTAGAGTCAAGTCCATATTTAGTGCTAAACTTACGGAAAATATCGGTCTCCATAAAAGATTTAACACAATCAAACTTAGGTGTCATACCTGACTCCTTACCTTCGTCATGGTCCCAATCTTCAGAGTTGCGTTTAATTATATCCAATAAATTCCATCTGAATTCAATATTCTTCGTCATAAAAGAGCCACCACAAGAAGTATCAAGCATGGTGCGATTGTTATCAGAAAGTCGAGCATATAAATTTTGTATAATCATTTCTCTTGAGAGCTCATGATTGGGGCATGAATATAACATTGATTTAAGCCTCCCCCAAGCTTGAGCGATGCTTTCTCCTTCGCGACGCCAGAAATTATATATATATAATTGCGATCACGATGAACAAGATGCATAGGGTAATACTTTTGATGAAATTCTAGCTTCAATCTTTTATAGTCCCATGATCTCATATCATCACATAGCCTATACCATATCAATGCGTCTCCCTTCAAAGATAAAGGGAAGACCTTCTTCTTAGCAACATCATCGGTTATACCTGCAAGCTTAAATAATCCACAAACTTCATCCACATATATTAAGTGCTCATCAGGATGCTTTGTTCCATCTCCTGTAAAAGGGTTAGCTAGCAGTTTTTCCATCATACCCAAAGGAAATTAAAAAGGAGTTTCATTTTCAATAGGTTAAGTAGGTTGAGGAGCAACTCTTTGCTCTACTGGACGGGGTGAAGATACCCCGAACAAGCTCCTCAGAGAATTACTTTCCATAGTAGCAAGTGACAGTAAATTTCAGCACACTATATAAATGTTTCCTACCAAATTCCACCTACCAAAAGCGCTACACTCCCCGGCAACGGCGCCAGAAAAGAGTCTTGATGACCCACAAGTATAGGGGATCTATCATAGTCCTTTCGATAAGTAAGAGTGTCGAACCCAACGAGGAGCAGAAGGAAATGATAAGCGGTTATCAGCAAGGTATTCTCTGCAAGTACTGAAATAAGTGGTAACAGATAGTTTTGTGATAAGATAGATTGTAACGAGCAACAAGTAACAAAAGTAAATGAAGTGGAGCAAGGTGGCCCAATCCTTTTGTAGCAAAGGACAAGCCGGAACAAACTCTTATAATAGGAAAAGCGCTCCCGAGGACACATGGGAATATCGTCAAGCTAGTTTTCATCACGTTCATATGATTCGCGTTCGATACTTTGATAATTTGATATGTGGGTGGACCGGTGCTTGGGTGCTGTTCTTACTTGAACAAGCATCCCACTTATGATTAACCTCTATTGAAAGCATCCGCAACTACAACAAAAGTATTAAGGTAAACCTAACCATAGCATGAAACATATGGATCCAAATCAGCCCCTTACGAAGCAACGCATAAACTAGGGTTTAAGCTTATGTCACTCTAGCAACCCATCATCTACTTATTACTTCCCAATGCCTTCCTCTAGGCCCAAATAATGGTGAAGTGTTATGCAGTCGACGTTCACATAACACCACTAGAGGCTAGACAACATACATCTTATCAAAATATCAAATGAATACCAAATTCACATGACTACTCATAGCAAGACTTCTCCCTTGTCCTCAGGAACGAACGTAATTACTCACAAAGCATATTCATGTTCATAATCAGAGGGGTAATAATATGCATATAGGATCTGAACATATGATCTTCCACCAATAAACCAACTAGCATCAACTACAAGGAGTAATCAACACTAGTAGCAACCTACTAGCACCAATCCCGGACTTTGAGACAAGAATTGGATACAAGAGATGAGCTAGGGTTTGGAGATGAGATGGTGCTGGTGAAGATGTTGATGGAGATTGCCCTCTCCCGAAGAGAGGAGCATTGGTGATGACGATGGTGATGATTTCCCCCTCCCAAAGGGAAGTATCCCCGGCAGAACAGCTTTGCCAGAGCTCTAGATTGGATCCGCCAAGGTTCCGCCTCGTGGCGGCGAAGTCTCGTCCCGAAAAGTTCCTTCCTATTTTTTTCTCATAGAAAGACTTCATATAGGAGAAGATGGATGTCGGAGAGCCACCAGGGGGCCCACGAGGTAGGGGGCGCGCCTTAGGGGGGGCACGCCCCCCACACTTGTGAGAAGGGTGTGGGGCCCCTGGCCTTCATCTTTGGCGAGGATTTTTCTTTATTTATTTTAAGATGTTCCGTGAAGTTTCAGGACTTTTGGAGTTGCACAGAATAGGTCTCTAATATTTGCTCCTTTTCCAGCCCAGAATTCTAGCTGCCGGCATTCTCCCTCCTTATGTGAACCTTGTAAAATAAGAGAGAATAGCCATAAGTATTGTGTCATAAAGTGAAATAACAGTCCATAATTCAATAAATATCGATATAAAAGCATGATGCAAAATGGACGTATCATGCATGCACTTATTTAGTGGAGTACATGTGTACGTGGAGCGTGAGTTTAGGATCAGGCCGGTGTGTGTACTTGGCCCGTGTGTTTGCTTCCCTTTTAGGTACCCCTGTAATCACTTTGGTTAATTAAGAGAAAGAGAGTCAGAAAAGGCACAAGTTTTGCGGTGCCAAAACTCCCATGTACTTTTCGTCTATCTTATGTGCGTGAGTTCATCTCCTACCTTGGGCAGAGATTAAAGATATTGGTGATCATGTCTTAAAGCAATGAAGCATAGTGAAGAGTTTATGTCTATGTTGGTAAGAAATTATGAATTGTGCCATGCTATGTATTTTCTATGTCTATGTTGGTTAGGTAATTCTTGTGGGCTTGCATAAAAAAGATTTCAAGTAGCCCATGTGAGTATGTCATCAGGTGATGATAGTAATCTAGTTTGGTAAGGGCAAGTCCAAGATAGGCATCTCGAAGTATTACATCCTTAAAGCTTGTGGATGATCATGTGATGGACGTGTGAAGATGTTATACAAGGCAATGCTTTTCAAATTGCTTAATGGAGGGGAGGAGTATATTTGAGGTATTCACCAAGTGACGTTATCGAGTTGTGTTTCCAACTTGGCAAAGTATGAACGTTAACATCAAGCTCAAGTGGAATGCTCAAGTCAAAGGTATAAGTTCCTTTAATTTTTCTGGGGTGGATAGACGACCCTCGAAGGAGGATATAGTCCGTCTGTTTCTTTTTACAATGCGTATAAATATATTTTTTTGAAGTCAAACTGCACAAAGTTTGACCAATTTTATATTAAATATTATCAACAACTATAATACTAATGTTATAAAGCATTAAATATAGTTTTATGATACATCTAATGATATTGATTTGGTGTTGTGAATGTTGACTTTTTTCCTATGAATTTGGTCAAACTTTGTAAAGTTTGACTTCAAACAAATTTTATATACACACTAAATGGAAATGGAGGGAGTATGCTCAAAAATTGATTTTCGAAAGCTATCTAGTGTATCTCTTTTTATGTTCCCGAGTTAGGAATCCCTCACTATTAAGAGGGGGCGAGAGGGATTTGCGAAGGAATTGCTCAGCTCACAATCATCAAAACATTCCATTCCTAACTATAAGTCCAATACCAAAATGAACTCCCACATTCAAAAGAGCCAGAAGGAACATTGTTTTAGGTGGCCGGACTATCTGGGTAGATTTTTGCTGGACTGTTCGGCCAGTTACTCTTTGAAGCAGAAGCTAAAATGTATGGTAAGACAATTGACTGAACAAATGATTAGGGAACAATTTTTGTCTGGGCTCTAGATGAACTGTCCGGCCAACTAACTTCCACCAGGCAAGAAAACCGTTAAAGTTTGGTCGAACAAATACTCGGACTAAAACTTTGACCGGACAAAAATGCAGCTGAAAAATTAGGATGACTTTTGTTGTCCATGAAATGGCAAGACTGTCTGGGAAAAATATCATACTCTCAAGCGACTATGATTTCTCTGTGTTCATATGCTGACTTAGGTTATTCGCCGGACTTTCTCGGCAGTTTTGTGCCAGACTGCCTGCTCGTCTGTTTCCTTCACTAGAACGACTATTTTTAGTCTAGTCTATATATACACCTTCACCACTTCGTGGAGGGATTAACCATTTCATATACACTTCACCAAATCTGATAAGTGCATTTTCCCCACTACAAATCAAAGATTTCCTGAGTGACTTTTGAGAGATATTTCACCTCAGGCATAGGCCCATTCCTCTCTCTCTCTCTCTCTCTCTCTCTCTCTCCTCCAAAGAAATTCATGATTTGAGCAAATCTTGAGCATTTCCCTTTTGATTTTGTTTCTCTTGTAGGTTGGAGACTCCTAGGTGATAGGACTTCTTTGGTAAGGAATTAGCGTGTGATGTAACTCCAAAAATTTTGTGAATGTTTGGAGACCGTCCTTGTGCCTTCATATCTCAAGGAGAATAGGGAGAGCCTTCATGGTGTCTGTGTGCCTTCATGGTAATTAACACCCATCCTTCAAAGGTGATTAGCTTATCTCCATGGCAGTGAACATCAGAATACATCTTCATGTTGGAGATATGCCCTAGAGGCAATCATGTATGATGATATTTTCTATGTGTTTATGAATAAAGATAGTCCTTGGACATTATCAATGATGTGTATCAGCAAGTACATGACTTGTTCGTGGGACTATGCATTGTATGATGACTGTCCTAAAAGGTCTCTAGTCGAAAGGGTTGTGTGGATGTGCAGCCGACTAGACTAGCATATGACACGGTCGATGGCTTGGTCTCACTAGCCGGGAAGAGAACAATGTGTTTGTTGCTCGGAATGGGGTTTTCCTTGAGAAAGAGTTTCCCAGTCAGGAGGCCAGTGGGAGGACAGTCTGACTCGAAGAAATTCAAGTACCACTCGGGGACGGCTTGGCGGGTGATGAGATCATACCGGAGTCAGTCAGGGAACCCGTAGTGGAAGCGGCACCGGAACCACGTAGGTCGGAAAGATTGCGCAGAGTGCGTGATGTATTGTTGTTAGAAAGCGACGAGTCGGCCACATATGCGGAAGCGATGGTGAGCCCGGATTCCGAGGCATGGCTAGAGGCCATGAGATCCGAGTTAAAGTCCATGGATGAAAATCAAGTTTGGGACTTGGTTGATCCGCCGCCTGGCGTAAAGGCCATTGGCTGCAAAATGGGTCTTTAAGAAGAAAACCGATGTGGATGGAAATGTTCAGATCCACAAAGCTTGGCTTGACGCTAAAGGATATGGACAAGTTCAAGGAATTGACTACGACGAGACTTACTCGCCGGTAGCGAAGCTGAAGTCGGTAAGGATCGTACTAGCTATAGCTGCATATTTCAGTTACGAGATATGGCAGATGGATGTCAAAACGGCTTTCCTTCATGGAAATTTAACCGAGGACGTGTATATGATACAGCCCGAGGGTTTTGTCGATCCGACTAGCACTAGTAAAGTATGCAAGCTCAAGAGATCCATCCGACTAGCACTAGTAAAGTATGCAAGCTCAAGAGATCCATATATGGGTTGAGGCACGCATCTCAAAGTTGGAATATTCGTTTTGATGAGGTCGTCACTGGTCTCAGTTTCATCAAAAGCGATGAGGACGCTTGTTTATACAAGCAATTAAGTGGGAGCTCGATTGTGTTTTTGATCTTGTATGTGGATGACATGCTATTGATCGGAAATGATGTTTCGATGCTGAACTCGGTCAATGAATCATTGAATGGCAAGTTTTCAATGAAGGACCTTGGTGAGGCGGTGTATATTTTAGAAATCAAGATCTATAGATAGAGATCAAGGAAGCTGCTCGGCTTGAGCCAAAGCACGTTCATAGATAAAGTGTTGAAGCGGTTCAACATGAGTGAGGCTACGAAAGGGTTCTTGCATGTCTCACATGGTATAAGGCTAAGCGAGACTCAGAGTCCTTCGACATCTGATGAGCGAAGCAGGATGAGTCGGATTCCGTATGCCTCGGCAATTAGATCCATCATGTATGCCATGATATGTACATGGCCTGATGTTGCTTTTGCAATAAGCCTAACAAGTAGATACCAGGTCAACCCAGGTGAGAGTCACTGGGCAGCGGTAAAGACTATTTTGAAGTACCTGAAAAGGACTAAAGAGATGCTCCTAGTTTATGCAGGTGAGGAAAAGCTCATCGTAAGGGGTTACGCCGATGCTAGTTTCCAAACCGACAGAGGTGATTGTCGATCACAGTCCGGATTCGTGTATATCATGAATGCAGGAGGAGTGAGCTGGATGAGTTCCAAGCAAGATACGGTGGCGATTTTACCACAGAAGCCGAATACATTGCGGCTTGTGAAGCTGCAAAGGAAGGTGTTTGGATCCGGAACTTTCTGGATGATCTTGGTATTTTCCCAGCCTCGGTAAAACCGCTGGACCTTTATTGTGATAATTCTGGTGCCATCGCACAAGCCAAGGAGCCGAGGGATCACCACAAGACCAGAGACATAGATCAGAAATATCACCTGATACGAAAGATCGTAAAGAATGGTGATGTTGAGTTATGCAAAATTCACACGGATGCAAATGTTGCAGATCCGTTGACTAAGCCGCTTCCACAATCCAAGCATGAGGGGCACGTTACAGCTATGTGCATTCAATATCTATTTGATTGACTCTAGTGTCAGTGGAAGGCTGTTGGAGATATGCCCTAGAGGCAATCATGTGTGATGATATTTCCTATGTGTTTATGAATAAAGATAGTCCTTGGACATTATCAATGATGTGTATCAGGAAGTACGTGACTTTTTGTGGGACTATGCATTGTATGATGATTGTCCTAAAACGTCCCTAGTCGAAAGGGCTGTGTGGACGCGCAGCCAACTAGACTAGCATATGACACAGTCGATGGCTTGGTCTCACTAGCCATGGAGCATTGGATGCTAACCGGATAATATGGACTCGGATGGATATTGTCGGATTCGACGTAGTCGTATCTGAGTTGAGATAAGGTCTGAGTCGGACAGACCCAACTATGAGACGCAGCGATATGTCATCTGTGAGTCTCTAGTACAACATATGTTCTATGTCCTAAGACCTGAGCTGGCGCATGTACTCGGGATGATGATAAACTTGCTTTGGGCCAAACAAACGCTACTCCATGACTGGATAGTTACAAAGGTAAGTTTCGGGCTTGTCCAGACCCATGCTATGAGACATGGTCGAGCAAGATGGGATTTGCACCTCCGATCAGGAGAGATATACTCTAGGACCCTCATGTGATCCGATTAGGATAAGCATGGCCATCCGACAAGGATTATGAGATAATCTGGTTTGTGGTCGGCATCACTGTAACGAGAAAGAGGTCGACCTAGCACAAGGATGACACACTCGCCTTGAGCCCGATAACATATATCGTGTGGCAAAAGGAATGAAAGTATGATGTACATGTTCGCCTAACCAGCTTCATAGTCTGCTTGGTGTTCGGCATGCCTTACTAGGGGCCGCGACCAACCGTGCAGTTTGGAGGTGATCTGAACTGCGACCAAGCTGGCTTGAACCTAAGGAGTCGTGTGCATAAGGGAAGGAACCTACGAGGTCAGATTCGGGGACACTGGCCAGATGTGATCCGAGCTGTATTCGGATTGTGGTCGAGTAGACTTATGGGCTTTAGGAACCGTGTGAGGCCCAAGTGTTGATCCCGCGACGGACGCCTATATAAAGTGGGGTGTGGCACACTCATGCGATTGATTGCTTCGGCCATGTCACTACGATTTGCATGTGTTGCGAATAGACAGCTCCACTCGCTGCCGGTTGTGTGATCAGACCTAGTAGTCCGCCACACGACATTCCTCCTGCACGCGTGGATACCATTAGAAGTGTTGCACTTGTGCCGCTCCGGCGAACCTGTACGTGGGAACCGACGACCGACTATTCGAGTGATATCGGACGAGGAGGAGATGATCCACGCGGACGCGCGGCCTCAACTCTTTTTCCGCTACACGGCACTGCGCGTCTACTGGTAACGAACTGTGATCTATCTTCCGTAGCATGTTCTTGGTTGTTTTACATGTAGGATATTTTAATTTGCAGTCGACGCACCCTACCGTAGTTCCCAATAGTGGTATCAGAGCCTCTGCTATAGGATTTGGATTCGGATCGTATGCATATTAGATATGTGGAGGCGACAGATGAGATCTGTTGTCGTTGATGAGATCGGCTATGTGCACGGTTGATGAGATAAACTGCACATTGGGGATCGATGAGGCTATGTTTTCTAATGATCGGAGTCGATGAGGTCGTGACACAACCTACCCCTACCGGTCGGTATCCGCCGTTAGGGTTAATAGTGAAACATAAATCCGAATCGGGCTAGCGGTGATTGATAAGATCGGTCAGATCGGAAAATTAGGCGTGATCAGAGTTCAGATGTGATACCTTCGTGTGCGCGATGATCGATAAGATCGTCAGATCAGAAAATTCGGCGGGACCGCTATGTGCGTAGCGCCTTGTATTTCATACACGATCACTCAAACTGGTAGAATGCGATTCTATGCTTCACTTTATTTTGCAGGGTTTGATGTGAATAGTATGGCTCATGTGTATGTGATGCATGTGTGTAAATTATACATGCCTTGCGTGTCATGTTTAACAGCCGGCAGGAGCCAAAGTGATGTCATTATATTGTATAACGACATGCGTGTCGACTTGTGACTCTATGTAAAATTCATTACTAGTTGTAGTAGTTGGATAATAGAGATCGGGTTGGTGGCTTGGCGTCCCGACGTGACAAACAAGATGGAGTTCCTAGATGGTCATCGGAGTTGGAGCCGACCTGGAAGAACATCCATGAAGAAGCCATACTATTTCACAATATATGTTTATTTGTGATTGTTATGCTTCTTCTTTTCTATGCATGTTAGAATGGTAGAAAGATCCCTCATTAATAAAGCAATTTGCGATTCCCGATGTTGCACCTTCGCACGTCAAGTACGTCTAGTAGTGGGCTCATAGAATTGGGGTGCTGCTGGGTGTCCTTGAACTGAAGGGTTCGTGTCGGACACGGACATGCACTGCATCAGGTTAACTTGACAAGGCTATCAAAACGGTTTTGGTCCTTGTGGAAAAGAAGGTTGGGGGCCGAGGTATGAGATACCTTCCCGACCGACAGGAGTCGTATAGAGATACGATTAGTAAGGAGTTGCTTACCGGATAGGCATGTTGTCTAGCAATGATGCTAAAGCTCACTAGTCGCATGTGCTAGTCAGATCCTGAATCACTGAGAGTTTGCAGAGGGATGCCAACTTCAGTGGGAGTATTTATATTTAAGGCTTGAATTACTCTACATAAACACATTGCTTAGTGATTGCATATTTTCTGTTGTAGATCAATGGCACCACCTGATCAACCCACTTTGCATTGAAATCAATTCCGGAAAAGGATAAACTGAACGCAACAAACTTTACCACCTGGTATACAAATCTGAGAATTGTTCTCAAGCATGATAAAAAGGAACAAGTTTTAGAGGATCCACTTCCAGAGGAACCTGCCGATAATGCTAGTGCCGCAGCTAAGAATGCCTACCAGAAACTCGTTGATGAATCAACGGAGATCAGTTGTCTAATGCTGGCTTGTAAGGAGCAAGATTTGCAACATCATTTCAAAATGTTGAGGCATACGATATGATGGAGAGTCTTAAGAGCATGTTTCAGACACAGGCTAGGACTGAAAGGTTCAACGTCTGGCGATCCTTGATGGATTGCAAGCTGAAGGAAGCTGATCCACTGAGCCCACATGTGATCTAGATGATCGGATATGTGCAAGCTTTGGATCGTTTGGGCTTCCTGCTCTTGGATGAGCTGGCTACTGACGCAGTTCTGGGTTCTCTTCCACCCAGCTATGAGACGTTCATCTCAAACTATCATATGCATGGCATGGATAAGAAGCTCACTGAATTGCATGGGATGCTCAAAGTGGCAGAGCAGGATATTAAGAAAGGCACACATCAAGTGTTGATGGTGCAGAAATCGGCTAAGTTCAAGAAGAGTTCGTCCAAGAAAAAGGCTAAGGCAAAGGGCACGGCGATAGTAACCTCTGGCACTTCGCCGAAGTCTAGACCGGACTCGAAGGCCATTTGCTATCATTGCAAGGAGACCGGTCACTAGAAGAGGAACTGTAGCAAGTGGCTTGCAGAGCATGGCAAGAAGGCCAGAATTGCTTCTTTGGGCAAAAGTACACTTGTTCCATATGTTATAGACATTTACCTTGCTGACATACCTAGTAGCTCTTGGATATTTGATACCGGATCGGTTGTTCATATTTGCAACTCGATGCAGGGCTAGTAAGAACTAGGCGTGTGGCACAAGGGGAGATTGACACCAGGCTCGGCAACAAAGCAAGAGTTGCTGCGTTGGAAGTCGACACGATGTAGCTCCAGCTTCCTTCTGGATTTATTTTCAAATTGAATAATTGTTATTACATTCCTGCACTTAGTCGGAACATTATTTCTGCCTCATGCTTGATGAGTCAGGGTTATGAATTCAATTGAAAGGACAATGGTTGTTCGCTGTATTTGAATGGTATGTTCCACGGCTATGCACCCATTGTTGCTGGACTATTTATATTGAATCTAGAACAGGAACCGGTCTATAACATGAATGTCAAGAGGCATAAGCCTAATGAGATAAATCCGACATACTTCTGACATTGCCGGCTTGGACACATTAGTCTGAAACGCATGAAGAAGCTCCATGATGATGGGCTCCTAACTCGTCCGACTTCGGGTCGTTCGAGACATGGGAATCATGCTTGCTCGGCAAGATGACTAAGTCTCCTTTTGCAAAGACTTGCGAGTGGGCGTCCGAGCTGTTGGAACTGATACACAGTGATGTGCGTGGACCAATGAGCACAACTGCCAGAGGTGGCTATCAGTACTTCGTGACTTTTACCGACGACTTGAGCAAATATGGATATATCTATTTGATGAGGCACAAGTCGGAAATTGTTGAAAAGTTCAAAGAGTTTCAAAACGAGGTTGAGAATCAGCTCGGCACACTACTAGGAAAAGGCATGCTAGTGGCGCACCGAATTTTCCTTCTAATGGCGCACACACGGTGCGCCACTGGCATCACGCCATTAGAATTAAATTCTAATGGCGCACCACTGGTGCGCCATTAGTATCTGGTGTTCTAATGGCGCACCACGTAGTGCGCCATTAGTATAGCCTGCAGTGCGCCATTAGAGTGCCTCCCAGGGGGCCATATGTACCCATGTGCTTTGGCATTCTAATGGCGCACCAGCAGTTAATGCGCCATTAGTGTGATGATCACAGTGCGCCATTAGTGTCTCGTGTGGTGCGCCATTAGTATGAATATTAGGTTTTTTTTGCTTTTCTGATTTTTGCACAGGTTACAAAATATATTATTGGACAGAATATAGACAGCAGCACACAGCAACATCAGCTTCATCGAATACAATAGAAGATTAGTCTCCGAATACAATTCATCATGTTAGTCTCCGAATTCAAAAGACCGAACAAAGATAAAACATTACAAGTCTCAGGACCGCGAGTATCGAGTTTGCCTTCACATTACAAGTCGATATCGATCATCTAAACTACCATCACATAGAAGAGAGCTGTGGTCATCACAATGAGCATCATCGCGATAAACTGGTCTTCATCCGGTTCCTCCAACGCTCCCTCCTCTCTCCCACTAGATAGCGGGCGTATCTACATCCGGCCTCCGCCCTAGTGGTGTACCCTTTGTAACTGTTACCGCTGAAACGGTGAACCTGTCTCTGACACTCCTCCCAGTCGTCGTAGACTCCGGGAACCTTACCCTTGTACATGACATACGACAGCATCTCTATGCACAAGCCAAATAACAGACAATACATAAGCAATATGTAAGTATGCAACAAAAGGATTGGAAGAGAAAATCAAGACATTAATAGAACGATTCATGGTCCTACTAATAAATAGCATCGATTACATCTAAGTTGAACGACTGTCCAAACCAAAGAGACATACGAATTCATTAAATTATAATTACAACATGAGCCAATCAATGTTTTAGAACTACACATCACTACTTTCGACTCGACTCATCGGACAGGAGCGTGGATGAAGCCGTCGTCTGTCGTGATGGTCATGAAATCGCGGTCGTTGTCACCCTACATTTGTAGCGTTTCATCTATCTCACTATTGGACGGTTGATATCTGAGGAAGAACTGCCCCAAGGTATGAAGGACATCTTGATGGATGATGTCTGCAAACTCCGACTGGATGCGAAAGAATTCTTGTCTGAGGTCCGCGTCCTAGACTGCCGACAAGCTCGCGGCCCAATCTTTGAGATTATCTGGTAGCAGAAGTTGATGATGGTCCCTTACGATCGCCCGCATGTGATGGAGGGCGTAGTAGGCATCCTTCTAACCGCCAGGCGGCTGCTTGACGCAGCAGAACTTCATATTGTGTGAGAACATGTGCTTGCCGTACTTACGAACTGCCCTAGTGAAGGTGCCTCCAGATTTGGTGTAGCCGGGGAGAACATCATCAAGAACTTTCTTGACATTTGTGTAGTCTATGTTGGAGTTACGGTTCGGGTCGAAATACGTGGCCATGGAATATTTCGGGCTTAAGAGGATGAGTGTGCAATGTGTGTCACTGCACAGAACACGGAATGTTAGAAAAAAAGAACGATCAAAATCTAAGAAATCATATGTTACGGGTCGGTTAAGGGATGACTTACTCGGGAAAGTAAGCCACAAGGAAGTTATCCTTATCTGGGTTTGCCAGAATGACGCCTTCGAGGTGTGAACTAGCAACTTGGCGGTCCCCAGCGCTGCTCAAGTGCTTGGCACGCATGTAGAAGGGGTCGACTATCACGATGTTCGGGGTCTTGTCTCTAATGATCCGCATCTCCATACTCAGCGAAAACAGCCGAACGTAGGTGTAGTGCAACGGATGAAGGTTAAACATAGCAAAGATGTCATCAAACCGCAGGACGATCGTACCCCCGATGTCGCCATCCACAAAGCCCTTGCCCTCTGGCACCTTGGCCATGAAAACCAGGTATGCCACATCCTTCTCTCTGAGACGCTGCTTCTCCAAAGAAAGAACACTGTCGTGCAGACTCCGCATAGCACCGGTTGCAGCATTCAGCATATTTGGCGGTAGCATCGCCCTACCCGCCACATGCACCCTCCTCGAGATAGCCTTAGATGAAGGTGGCCCGTCCTGAGCACGGATCGAACTCGGTGCCGGCTGGCTCGCACCGGCGCCCTTGTTAGTCTTTCGTTTCTGTCCCTTCTTCTTGATCTCCTGTAATGGGACCGAGTTCTGCTCACAGACCGCCTTCTTGAGCGTGTTGGGGCTGATAATATTTCCACCTCAGCTATCTGAGGCTCGGTGAAGGCGGGAGCTAGAGGCGTGTCCTGAGAATTGAACGCCAGACGACGCCTGTTGCAATTGGATTTCTCCGCCGTATCAGCTAGATCGCGGTGGTCTTGGTTGGGTTCTTGAGAAAGAGGCCCGCAGAACTCGTCAGCATACCCATGTTAGGCAAAGTACTTATCAACGTTGGTAAATGTACCGTCGTCGTTGTCGTCGCCGTCCGGATCCTGTGCCATAGGGCTGTCTGGATCCTGTGCCATAGGGATGTCCAGCAGGTCCGGTAGCGTTGCGGCGTTCTTGCCATGGCTTGGCACCGGCACGACTGGCGGTCTTGTCTGTGGGGTGGTGTCCCCCGCCCCCAAACGAATCTGGCTCTTCGGCCAAAGCAGGGGCCAGTTTACGCAGGCGCTGAGGGTCATCTCATCTTCTTCGTCGGCCCCAGCGGGTTGAATCGGAGGTAACAGCTCGTCGCAGCCTAGCAGCACCCGAACCACTTCAACCATATACATTGTGGGTGGCATCGTGTCACATCCCTAGCTTCTGGTGCTGTCTGGTGTGTGCATCATGTTTAAATTCAAATGAAATTTGAATTGAGGAATTTTCAAAAGCCTCAGGAAACCTCTAAAAATAACCAACAATTAAATCTTCTCAAATGTGTCCAAGAAAATGTTCCTGTTATTCCATGGAAATACTGGTAAGAGGTAAAAATTAAACCTATATTTTTGGAGTCACAGAGATAATTATTTTGGCCATTTGAATTAATCCAATAACTATTTGCTTTGGATTTATATTTAATATATATTAAATATGACTCCAATAATTCTGGAAGTTTGTGAGTGGCTTTGTATATATTTTAGCAAGCCACATAAAAATCTACAGAATTTATTTAAATGATTTAGTTGCTAAACTAAATCAAAACAAACTACAGAAAATAGAAAAAAAGTAAAAGA
>NC_057806.1:558516929-558524467 GCF_018294505.1 Triticum aestivum
ACCCTATTAGATTGTCTATTTTCTAACCACTGTCCACACCTTCTTAACACTTAATCGCTAGGGTGGGGTGGGGTTGGGGGTGTTTGTGTTTGTGTGTTCCTAGGAGGGCTGTTGGCGGCCAGGGAGCCGTCGGCGGCATGGGCCGGTGGTTCGTGGTGGCGGCTAGGGGCAAGATAGTGTGAGGAAGAAGAGAACCGAGGTGAAAGATGATGCCCTGGACGTTTGGTTTTGATCTAGTGGCCGGGATTGAAACCTATATAATTGTCTATTTTCTAGCCACTGTCCACACCTTCTTAACACTTAACTGCTTTTGAGTTGTACTCATAAGCATACGGTAGTTATGCACTGTTTTCCAAAAATCATATTTTTTCTACTTGAAGGCGCGTGGTGGGGGCGGAATATTATCGGTGGTGTGGGGTGGTTCCGTGACGAGGCGGCATGGGTGTACCGCTTCTGCCTGCAGGCAGTGGTAGCGGCTAGTTGAAACATTCGGTGACGAAGAAGAGAACCGGTGTTGAAGATGATTTCCTCGACGTTGTATCTTGAACCGCTTGGCGTGTTGTGGGGGGCGGAAGAAGACCGGTGTGGTGGGGTGGTTTCGGTGTATGCGGAGCGGCTAGGTGGCATGGGTGCGCCACTAGTGCCGGCGCGCCGTGGTGGCGTCTAGGGGAAAGATACGGTGACGAAGAAGAGAACCGATGTTGAAGATGTTCTTGGACGTTGGATTTTGATCCGATGGTTAGATTGAAACCTATAAACCAGCAGTCCACTTTGGATTTTTCAGTTGACCGTTTTTGTAGTCACTCACTTGCTTTTTGCACAAGTGTGTGCTCTACACCTTCATTTTAATTAAATTGAAAATTATATTTCTTCTCGACGTGTTTGCACGGACTCATGACCCGTATCATTTATCTCTCACCATAAAAATTCTTTTTATAGTTCATCCTTCGCCGTATTGCTTGTTTTTTTGTAAACATATGGTAGTAAACATGCACTATTGGAAAAAAATGTGTGTTTTTTGCGAGTAGTTATTGTTTCCAAAAAATATAGACATCTTATTCACATAATGATAAACGATCCATTTATTGAAGAAAGTTGACCGACAAGCATCTTCAACACTATCATACACTTGTTCGTGTACAAAAATGATACCGATGATGCCATTTACATGATAGTCTTGATTTCCCAACTCATTAGCACACAGGCTATATCTAATCAGAAGATCGAACATTATTGAGGTCACGCGCTAACGATTCTAATGTGTAGAAGTCCACCTCTGACCAATCATCAATTTCCCGTGTATAATCAGGCGCCTACAGTGACATTAAAAAATGGTTGTATTAATTTAAACGAAATAAAAAAATTGATTTGCAAGGAAATAATATTTATTATAAAGACACAAGAACATACCGTGTAGTGTGAAGTCATTTCGTTGTCCTTCCCCACCACCTCGTCGTAAGGTAGGTAAATTTTGTCCCACGCTGCTGCCAGGTCCCTCATCTGCCCAGTGTTCAAGAAACCAACCCAAAAACTGTAAAAAGCAAAACTGGAAACGTAAATGTAAAAGGGATGATGATATGAGTCCGGATACTAACACTCAGTTCTTCCTGTTTGGATGACATGCTTCTGCTGGCTTCCGAAGGCAGGCTATTCTTCTATGAAGTGCTAGAGGGTGTGACTCTGCTCTCGGGGAAGCTATATTTATAGCATCGGTGGTCCGGCCACCCCCACTCTATACTCCATAGTGGCTTGACCCAATAATCAAAAAACATCTAAAAAACCATTTGTGTTACCTCTTCTACGTGTATAGTTTATTGACGAAAAAAATGACACAAGTAAGAATTTGAAAAAAAAATCAAGAGTTTACAAAACACATATTATTATACGTGATGGAGAAAAAATGGTGTATTATGACGGGGTTCTCTACGGTTGTAAACCAAATAAAAATTTCACCAACCTCCTTGCCACATGTGTGAGGTTACCATAAAATGGTGACAAATCGAGCATTGCCGCCCCTTTAAGGGGTCGAAAAAAAAACTTGCATGCTCCGGCGATTGCTATATCATTAGTATGAGGCGCTGTTGCTGGACATCTGAGTGTGACGGCATATCGGTGTTGGGATGCGATGTCGTCACAACAAGCTATGTGGATGAGTACTTTATGAACCTAACTAGCTTAGTAACTTGATACAATGTAGTTATTGTCACAGATCTAAAATGGTTCTCGGACTCGGACGACGTTGTCACATTTTGCGTTAATGCGATAACATCGTGGCAGGCAAAGACAGAGGTAACTAGCAGATGCTATGGTTGGCTATGTATGGGGCTTGCTTGGTCGCGGACATTTGCAAACATTGGGTGGTGTTTCCTCCGGTCGACCTAGATGGGTTCAATTGCTGGGAGGCGAAGACTCCAACTTGCTGAATGATGTCATTTTGTGAGTATAAGGAGGTGACTTCTGCTCTTCCCATCATTGTTGGTGTACCGTGAGATGGACAAAAAGGTGTGTCCTATAGTGGTAGTCACCATGGAAGCGGCACCGATTGACGGTCTGCATGGTTCGCTCTCCATAAGTCATTGTGCCAGTGTTGATGGTTATATTTCCTCACCATGTGTGCGGTTGATAGGCTCCCTGTCTGTTTAGCATGTCGATAGGGGTTTGGTTGTAGGTCGATAGGATCCCTGTCTGTTTAGCAGTGGCAACATGCACACGGCTTACGGCCTATGTCTTCATAATCATGACCAACCAGCTCTACATGTTCCACCCGCCAAAAAAAAAGCTTAGATGACATTATGACCACGTAAAACGCCAACCTCTTCGACGCCGCAACCACATCCAGTACCCAAAAAAACCCCAAAACCTCTAAGAACACAGCCATCATTGGCGCTGGCGTGCTCGCTCCATTGGGGGTGTGCGGTCTAGTGGAGGTACTCGCCGGACTCGGCCGGCTGCGTGGCAGTGGTTGCTCGTGGTGAAAAAGGCAGGGCGGTGCTCGCCGGCCTTGAGCGATGGCCACCGTGGGCGTCGTTTTCCTCCTTGGCGACGTCATCTGGGATCTTCGCGGCTCTATACCCGAATCAAGACATTCCAAAAATCCAGATCTTGCTGAAGCATCGTATATATCGTCATTTTCCCTCTTGAGGGCACCGTATTGATCGCGAAAATGGTCCTTCATACGGTTTGGACGTGCACGGTGGCTTTTCTAGCAACAATGTTGGGGTTGAGCAAGTTCGGAGGCGTGGCATTGGTCCAGGTAGTCGCCTCTTCTCCGGCATATGTCCCCCGGGCAGTACGGGCAATCGAGCGGCGCACTGGTGCGGGGAGCTCTGGGCGGTGCTGAGTGGCTCGTATTAGCGATATGCAAAGGGAGGGCGCGATGGAGGAGAAGTGTAGGTTGCCAAGCAGTGTGGTATGTGTGGATAGATGGGCGGGTTGTGGTTCTCTTAATATATTCGCACAGCCGACAGGCCCGTCTGCATGCAATCCATGTCGCACGTGGTCACCTATCTTCAGTATTAAAAATAAACAACTATTGCACAGCATATTATCTGGATGTCTGCTGCAACCAGACGGTATCCTGAATATTTAAGCCGCTACCCAATGCATCATCTTTTGGAGTACCCAAAAGCAGTCGTACTGGTCTTCGGTTAGACGGGCATGCATAGTTGTAAAATCGACGAATAACGCACGTGATACGCATAGTTGAATTGGTGAAATCACACTTGCAGTACGGGAGTCTCTTACTGGCACAAGCAGCACCAAGCAAGTTGTGCTAGTAGTACACCAAGGTTCAGATGGTATGTTCCCGAAATAGTCCTTTGTACCAGCAAAAAAAATAGCAGCCAGTCGTACTAGCGCCATGCATTTTGGACAAAAGGAATGTCCCGGCAAGCTCGCAATGTTAACTTGTCATGCACGGCTTTGGCAAAAAACCGACTGGGTGATGTTTTTTTTCGTTCGTCCCAAAATAAATTATCAACTTTGTACTAGAGTACAAATATATTTATTTTAAGACGGATTGAGTACAAATATATTTATTAGATTGGTACAGTAAAATGAAAAAAATCACACGTACCATGCTACGTCTTTAGAAAAAAAATCGTTTGGCACATGTTAAAGCTTTTTTATTCCAAAGGACAAATAATATATACCTAAAAGGGATCTTATCAAAACAAACCACCCCAAATGTGGTACAAAAAACTCGGGTATCATGCTTGCAATACTTGCTGAATTGCATGGTGAAATCTTCAAGAAAAGGCATGGCTGTATCGACCAACCGCTACCACACGTTTGATGACATAGTTTGAATTTTGATATATTTTCCTATGAAGCTAGTCAAACTTTACAATGTTTTACTTTGACGAAATCTTATATGCAAACTATAAGGAAACGGGAGGGAGTACTTCTTGAAAAGCAACCAGATCTGTCACTTAGATATCCCCCACACCACAAAACATCCTTCTTTGTTGTGTTGTCGTCTGTCTCCGGGGCTTGCTGCGTTTGGATGCTGCCCCGCGTGGATCCGTACATTGGTACCTCTTCCCAGTGGATCTTTTTGTGCCCCATGATTTGTCTACCTCCTTGACGGCAATGGTCGTAACTCTCCTCCAAGGTGCTCCAAGCCGGGGATCACCTTGCTTCACTACCTAGGGGTTCTCCCTTCATGTAAACAACTAAACAAAATCAGGTGTTTCAACAACCATAAAAAATGATTAATTGAATTTCATAAAAAAAACCAACTACATACACAAATGGTGAGGCACCTTGCTTCCCCCACCACTGATACAGCTTGCTATGCAATAGTTGAACTTGTACTAGGGGGGAACCTGGGTCTGCAACCCACCACCGCGTCAACTATATGACATTCTCCAGCTCGGGAAACAAACACTTGCCTACGTAATCAATTTGCACGTATGGAAAAGTTATTTATCATTTATGGCGTTGAAATTCCATGCAGCACTTACTCTCCAAGCAAGGCATGCCATGCATGCACGCTGGACGATCCTCTTCCGAACGGATCCTCCAATTTTCATATCGACCAACCGCTACAAAATTCAAAAGCAAGCGGCAACTCCCTCCCCTCTTACCACATGTTGCTTAGCGAGAACCACGCACATTATGTTAGATTTATAGAATTTCCTGCACACCTAAAAACACCTTTGGTACTGAAGTTATAATCGCAGCGTTGGCGTCTATGCTGCGGACAACATGCTCCATTTTACAAGGGCTCATGGATCAACTAAATCTACATCCTCCAATCCCAACATTTATCCGTCTCCGGTGTTGACTGCTTCTAGATGGTGCCCCAGCGTTGATCTGTACATATTCCCAGCGCGCCTATATTGTTATCTCTTTCAATTGGATATCTCTATCTCCGATGATCTCTCTACCTCCTTAACACCAATGGTCGTATATCTCCTCTCCTCGAATGTGCTCCAATCTGGGCATCACCTTTATTCTGTAACTAGTGTTTTTTTCCTGAAGATTTCTCCCAACCACTTTCGACCACTAAAACCTACACCTTCAAAAATCAAAACACATAACAAATGCCTAGTCGATGATTATCTGTCGCCTGGGGCTGACTGCGCCTTCATGGTGCCCCAATGCCGATCTACATATCGGTAGGTCCACCCAGTGGATCTCTCTATCCCCGGAGATCTTTCTACCTCATTGACGTGAATGGTCATAGCTCTCCTCTCCTCAAATGTTCTCCAAGCCGAGCACCGCCTTTCTACGCTAACTAGTGTTTTCCTCCTATAGTTCTCTCTCAAACACTTTCGCCCCCCTTCATGGAGATCGACAGTAATGGAATCAATGTACTATCAGGCGTATAGAAGGATGCGTTTAGGTTTTGTCCCTCCATTACGTATATAATTTAGTGGTGTTTTGCCTTACATGTCGAACATCAGCGATGAAGGGTACATACTCCCTCCATTCCTTTTTAGCCTGCATGTAATATTTGGTCAAAGTCAAACTTATGTAACATGACTATTTGCATAGAAAAAAATTAATATCTACACTAAAGTTATATGATATTAAGATTTATTTCGTCGTGCATCCAAAATGTATTGATGACATAGTTTGAATTTTGATATATTTTCCTCTGAAGCTAGTCAAAATTTACAATGTTTTACTTTGACGAAATCTTATATGCAAACTATAAGGAAACGGGAGGGAGTACTTCTTGAAAAGCAACCAGATCCGTCACTTAGATATCCCCCACACCACAAAACATCCTTCTTTGTTGTGTTGTCGCCTGTCTTCGGGGCTTGCTACGTTTGGATGCTACCCCACATGGATCCGTACATTGGTACCTCTTCCCAGTGGATCTTTTTGTGCCCCATGATTTGTCTACCTCCTTGACGGCAATGGTCGTAACTCTCCTCCAAGGTGCTCCAAGCCGGGGATCACCTTGCTTCACTACCTAGGGGTTCTCCCTTCATGTAAACAACTAAACAAAATCAGGTGTTTCAACAACCATAAAAAATGATTAATTGAATTGCATAAAAAAAACCAACTACATACGCAAATGGTGAGGCACATTGCTTCCCCCACCACTGATACAGCTTGCTATGCAATAGTTGAACTTGTACTAGGGGGGAAACTGGGTCTGCAACCCACCACCGCGTCAACTCTATGACATTCTCCAGCTCGTGAAACAAACACTTGCCTACGTAATCAATTTGCACGTATGGAAAAGTTATTTATCATTTCTGGCGTTGAAATTCCATGCAGCACTTACTCTCTCAAGCAAGGTATGACATGCATGCACGCTGGACGATCCTCTTCCGAACGGATCCTCCAATTTTCATATCGACCAACCGCTACAAAATTCAAAAGCAAGCGGCAACTCCATCCCCTATTACCACATGTTGCTTAGCGAGAACCACGCACATTATGTTAGATTTATAGAATTTCCTGCACACCTAAAAACACCTTTGGTACTGAAGTTATAATCGCAGCGTTGGCGACTATGCTGCGGACAACATGCTCCATTTTACAAGGGCTCATGGATCAACTAAATCTACATCCTCCAATCCCAACATTTATCCGTCTCCGGTGTTGACTACTTCTAGATGGTGCCCCAGTGTTGATTTGTACCTATTCCCAGCGCGCCTATATTGTTATCTCTTTCAATTGGATATCTCTATCTCCGATGATCTCTCTACCTCCTTAACACCAATGGTCGTATCTCTCCACTCCTCGAATGTGCTCCAATCTGGGCATCAACTTTCTTCTGTAACTAGTGTTTTTTCCTGAAGATTTCTCCCAACCACTTTCGACCACTAAAACCTACACCTTCAAAAATCAAAACACATAACAAATGCCTAGTCAACGATTATCTGTCGCCTGGGGCTGACTGCGCCTTCATGGTGCCCCAATGCCAATCTACATATCGGTAGGTCCACCCAGTGGATCTCTCTATCCCCGGAGATCTTTCTATCTCATTGACGTGAATGGTCGTAGCTCTCCTCTCCTCAAATGTTCTCCAAGCCGGGCATCGCCTTTCTACGCTAACTAGTGTTTTTCTCCTATAG
>NC_057806.1:558524710-558541718 GCF_018294505.1 Triticum aestivum
ATAGAAGGATGCGTTTAGGTTTTGTCCCTCCATTACGTATATAATTTAGTGGTGTTTTGCCTTACATCTCGAACATCAGCGATGAAGGGTACATCTCCCTCCGTTCCTTTTTAGCCTGCATATAATATTTGGTCAAAGTCAAACTTATTTAACATGACTATTTGCATAAAAAAAAATTAACATCTACAATAAAGTTATATGATATTAAGATTTATTTCGTCATGCATCCAATATGTAGTGATGACATAGTTTGAATTTTGATATCTTTTCCTATGAAGCTAGTCAAACTTTACAATGTTTTACTTTGACGAAATCTTATATGCAAACTATAAGGAAATGGGAGGGAGTACTTCTTGAAAAGCAACCAGATCCGTCACTTAGATATCCCCCACACCACAAAACATCCTTCTTTCTTGTGTTGTCGCCTGTCTCCGGGGCTTGCTGCGTTTGGATGCTGCCCCGCATGGATCCGTACATTGGTACCTCTTCCCAGTGGATCTTTTTGTGCCCCATGATTTGTCTACCTCCTTGACGGCAATGGTCGTAACTCTCCTCCAAGGTGCTCCAAGCCGGGGATCACCTTGCTTCACTACTTAGGGGTTCTCCCTTCATGTAAACAACTAAACAAAATCAGGTGTTTCAACAACCATAAAAAATGATTAATTGAATTGCATAAAAAAAGCAACTACATACGCAAATGGTGAGGCACCTTGCTTCCCCCACCACTGATACAGCTTGCTATGCAATAGTTGAACTTGTACTAGGGGGGAAACTGGGTCTGCAACCCACCACCGCGTCAACTCTATGACATTCTCCAGCTCGGGAAACAAACACTTGCCTACGTAATCAATTTGCACGTATGGAAAAGTTATTTATCATTTCTGGCGTTGAAATTCCATGCAGCACTTACTCTCTCAAGCAAGGCATGACATGCATGCATGCTGGACGATCCTCTTCCGAACGGATCCTCCAATTTTCATGTCGAAAGACTACATCTTCACAACCTAATTATTCTATTTCCTATAAAAGACCGATATAACCACCCCGCCACCAGTCTGCCCGCCGTCGAGCCACATGAGCAGCACACAATTTAGACGCACTCGTGAACCGCATCGCCAGCAATACGATCCGCTAACGCCCAGCAGGATAGAGCTCTAGATGCACATTGCTTTGAGCCACTTGAGCTTTTGTTCTCCCTCTTCGTCATTCATGGCTTAAGACACACAAAAAAAGACCTCTACGTTCATTAGAAATCATGGTGGGGTGATTCTTCCTATGTGACGTACATATTATTAAAAGTTATTTGTAAAAATCTGCATAGTGCATCGTTGAGAAAAGAATGCAAAGCATACAACTTAATTATTCTATTGTCTGTCAATGACCGATATAACCACCCCGTGCATCCACCCCGCCACCAGTCCGCCTGTTGTCGAGCCACATGAGCAGCACACAATTTAGTCCACTCGCGAACCGCATCGCCAGCAAGACGATCCGCTAACGCCCATCAGCATAGAGCTCTAGATGCACAATCCTTTGAGACGGCTGAGTTTTTGTCCTCCCTCTTCGTCTTTCATGGCTTAAGACACACAAAAAGAGACCTGTGTGTTCATAATATATCATGGTGGGGGTGATTTCTTCCTATGTGACGTACATATTATTAGAAGTTATTTGTAAAAATCGGCACAGTGCATCGCCGAGAAAAATATGCAAAAGAACAGGCAGCGAGTAAAAATTAAAAAACGGTTCCAGCAGAAAGTTAAGATTAAAAACGGATGCAAAGCATACCACACTAAACACCACACCTAATACTGGACATCTCATCAGCAACTACAAATGATAGCCATTTCACACAATAAAGGGAACTACTGATCTATGGGACACGCATCAGTAGTTATCTTCTCTATGCAAATTTTCAGAGCCATCATCTTATCCCCTCCCGCATGAACGAGCATCTTGGGAGGCAGCTCCAGGTATGTGAGATCCTCAACTTTGACGTCTCTGGGGCACGTGCTGCTTGTCACTTCCATGTCTGTCATCATAGAGACACCCTTCCAGGCATTATCAGGGGTGGTGTGCGACCCAATACTCGCCCTGTACTGCGGCCAGAGCGAGTCCGGCGACCTGAGGCACACCATTGACACCACCGTACCAAGACCGTGCACTCCACCCACAAGGAGGAACGCTCGGCTGTCATCATCGGCGAGCAGCAAGTAAGTAGGATCCAACAACGCCGGCACATGGAGCTCGATTACCTTGCCGTAGTTCACCTTGGTTATCGTCATGGAGTGGCTGCTGGTGAAGTGTTGGACGAGAGCCAGTGGTGGGGCGACGAAGCCACACCCAGGGTGCACGCAGGCACATGATTCATCGCCGTGGGTATGTGTATTGATGCACGTTGCGCTGCTGCCGGCCGGCGTCCATCTAAACCACTATTTGTGCCACATGTTTTATGGCATATGTTTGAGCACTCCTCTATATATAGGGTGCTGAGACATGTTTCAAAAAATTTAAATAATAGTCGGTTGTATTCCTATCCACTGAAGTCAACTATACTTTTTTTTACATTGAATGTGACCGCTTCTCAATGCACAGTACCAAGAACTACACCCACACCAACCGAGGTCAAGCATGGCATATTTTTTTCCTTTTCCCACAATCGTTAAACATCTGTTTTACAGTGAATTAATGTCCGTGTCCCATTAGAATTAGAAATTAAATCTTTATTCGTTTTAGTGAACAGATTCGATAACAAGAATGCAGAACAAAAAGCTGTCACTACATTTGTTGGCAGGTGTTCTGGCCTGTATTGGATAATTGTTTGGTTAAATAATTAAATTTAGTTCGATTAACCATTTTGCACGGTCGAGCAAACAGAAACGCGAATGCGAAAAACCACCACCGACTCAAGGCATTGGCAAAAGCTGTTTTTAATTTGGACGCATGCAGGTAGGGGTGGCCATGCAAAACTTCGGTACAATGATTATTTTATATGAGCCTTGGTTCGCTATAAAGCTGGGACGTTTGTTGAGAGGTGTACCCTACGTGCCTATCACATGCACAACTCGGGTAGAACGAGGCACTACTTTAGTAAGCATGGCTCAGTATAAAGCTGAGACGATTGTTGAGATGTGTACCATAGGACATATCACATACTGATAGGTTGCATAGCCTTCAACATGATTTAAGCGTTGAATGGCCAGCGGGAGCGGCAGCTTCTTGGCAGAGGGTATCGAGCTACATTATGCTTACTGTCTCAGCCTTGGCCTGCGCGCTCGTATGAGCAGGCTGGAACAGTACCGGCACGGTCGTCAAGAAGTTGACTATAGATTGCAGCGGCGTAGCGGTACAACTTTCATCCAACTGTACTACCGCAGCGGCGTTACAATGGTGCACGGTATGAATGTGGACGGTATGTATATGGAAGTACTGTCGTGGCACATCACATTCAACGTGTCGCCGAATAAAACAAATGTTGAAAGAAAAATGTTCACACCCCGATGTCAGGAGCTCATTTACTCACACCGACTCATTCAACCAACCACGTAGAGGGTCATTTTACTAATGTTGCATGGGACCAGTGAGGGATGCAGCACTATAAAAACTGGCAGGGATGAGGGTCTCAAAGCTCAAAACGGAGGGGAAAGAAAATTAAGAACATGTCGGAACCAGCGAAGAGTGCAGGGAAGGAGGTGTTCGAGCCTAAGATAGAGGAGACCCAGCGTCAGAAACGTGACAGCTCGCCACTGTATGTGGCAAAGGTAAAAATCTAAATATATTGAAAAAAATAATATTTACGTATGGTAAAATTATCCTACTAACACTACATGATATTGATGTAGGATTATAGGGACGACATCATCCTCTCTGTGACAGTGAAGCAGATTTGGGACGGGGTGAAGGGAGCTGCACACGGAGATGACCCTGTCATAAACAATCGCCGCCCAAGCATGGTTAGATACTGCCTATTAGCTAACTAAATGGTTCATACGATTATGCTAAAAACTGATTTCAATTATTTATGGTCTGAATGGTTTTTGTCTTACTCAGGTACGACTATGTGCGCGGCTATTAAGAAGCAAATCAGACGCGTACCAGTTCAGCTGTGTGCTAGATGACGGCACGGGACGTGTCAAAGCAAAATTATGGTGGGGGTTTTAAAAGCTAGTCGAAAAAATTGTTCTCTTACAACAAAAAATAATTTCTATTACTGCCTTTTGGAGATTATGATCGCAAAAAAATACCTTTTATGCTCAGGTTTTTATATGATTTTTTCTTACTTCCTGTTCAGATTATCTTCGCCAGTGGAAGAGGCAGCCATAAAGAATTTAAGGTGAATGAAAAAGTCTGAACTAAATAATGTCAATTTTTTATGTATAACACACCTGCATAAGAACTCTCCACTACACAGGGACCATGACTATGTCAAAGTGAGTGGAAGGCCTAATATGATGAGCGATGGGCCACATATATGTATTTATAACATACAGTAAGTATGATTATAACTTCATTTTTTGTTTACTCGATATTTTTACGCTGATTTTTCCATGGCTGTATTTAAAAAAATCGCCAGTAAAGTGACAAACTACAATGACATCACCCACCATTTCCTCCAAGCTATATATGAGCACCTGCAGATTTCAAAGGCAAGATTATTCTTTATACATTGGAGTTGCTTTGAGTATAATCTCTACTTTATCTCTTATACTAATATATAGGTTTATTTTGTTGGCAGACTGACGCAGCTAACGCTCGTGCGTCTACTAAAAAACCAACATCTGATGACATTGTCAACGTGGTTGAAACCATAAAGGAGTTTGAACATAGGTATATTCTTTTACCGCGAGCCCTGGTCGTTTAATTGCGAGGTGTATTATTGACAATATATGTTGTCTTGCAGCGATGGGGAGAAAGGTACACCTATCGGTTACATCTTAGAGACGCTTAAAATAGAGGAGCCCGTGGCGAGGTAAAATAGTTATATATTTACTTTTTTCTAATTGACAATTTACTTGTTTTGAAACCAATAAAATTTATTAATTCTGTGATCTTACGTTGTAGGGAGGCCTTGTCCATATTGCTTGAGATTGGAGAAATTTATACAACGGTGGACAAGGACCATTTCAAGGCGATTTGAGAAAAGAATTATCTTTCTTTGGGGTGAAGCATGTGAGCTGCCCTTAATGTAGTAGTATTCGCAATGGGTGCTAGCTAGTACTGTTGTCATCTTTTGATCATGCTTCCCAATATTGTTTTCTGAAACTTTCACGAATCATTTGATCGATCTCCTTAATAATTTAAGGTTAGGATTATTGTAGTTTGTTTAAGAACGTCAGGACTGTTGCATTATTGATCCATCTGTAACGATCCCTGTATTACCAATGTTTTAAATTACCCTGGTATTTTCATTATTCAGAATTGCTTCCATTATGCTGTTTTTTTATTGCTTCTTTACTGAACAATAGTTGTGCATTTCATGTGATTAACTGATAAAACATGCTTGAATTAAAAATATAAGTCGAAGCGGGTACAGGATAATTGGGGTGGAATAAGGACATGCAAAACATAAATTTCTAGGCCAGATGAGGCGGGCGGGTACAACAACGCTAATGAAAGTGAATGAAGGGGGTACATATGACCATCACATTGGCTCGCCCACATCTAAGACTTTAACACTAGATATGACAACACAATGGCGAGAACTATCCACAGTGACGAGTTCAACATGCGAAGAAGCTCGACCATGCCGACGAGTTCCGCTCCTTGTCCGGCAGTACGCAGAACGTTGCCTGCGAAGTGTGGTGCTGGAGGCGGAGCTGGATTGTACTCATCGGCCCAACGCCAGAAAGGGCAATCCCGCGACATTGGCACTTGATTATCAAGATCAGCCACGCTGGACTTATTTTTTCAGATTCGAAAGTTTTGTACTTACCGGATGGTTCACACACTTGAAAAAATATCTATTTGGATTGCGAGAGGTGTTTGACCGGTAGACGTACACCTCCGCAGAGCAATAGGGGCAGACGAACGGCGCCCGTTCACCGCCGGGAGCCCTATGCTGCGTGGAGTGACTCATGGCTGCGGTGGTGAAGGAGTAGAGATACTATCTAGTACCAGATGGAATGAGGAGCAGCTTTCAGGGTATGAGGTTCTGTGTGTGGAGAAGAACTACTGCAGCCCTGAACCTTATATTCAGCGTTGGAACAGTAAAAAAACGGCATAGGATTCCACTATCTTATGCATGGTGTCCACGTCGCGCGTGATTCCTTCACCTCAGGCATTTATCAAATGTACAGTGCGAAAAGGGCCTACAAAGACAATGTTAGCTCAGAAAAGTACTTTACAACATAGTAAAAAAAGAAAAAAGTCGTTGGCAAAGTACTGTATTTTTATAGGGAAAGTAATTAGGTAAGTATAATCCTTCGCTTATCGCAAAAAAAAAAACCTTCGCATCCGCAGACGTTTCATTACAGATCAATATCGGTCACACATCTATGTTTATACAAAAAAGGAATTAATCTTCACAAAAAAGAATGTTTGTAATGCCCGTAGAAAAAGAAAAAAAATATAAGATTAGTTCAATAGCCAAAGATTTAATTCTTACAATAAGCTATGTATCACATTGCCAAGTACCCTTTTTTTAGACTCATCAGCCCAACCAGGCTCCCTCCCCTCCCTCCCCCGCCGCCATCCACGAGGCGTCGGGGAGGGTTCCAGATCCCCGTCGCCGCACCCCCATCCTCCGCCCTCGCCGCCGCCAAGGGGCGCGGCCGGGCGAAGCCGGTGCGTCGCCGGCGGCAGCGGGGCTCCTTCGTCCCCCGCTCGTAGGTTATGGCATGGGCCAGATCAAGCGGCTGGGCGCGGCGCTTGATGCCCATTGCCCAGCGTAATCGAGGTACACGCGCGAAAGATGATCATGTCTGTTTGGTCACACGGGAGCTCCAATCCTACGCATGGCCTTTCTGGGTCAGTCCATTGCAGCCACGACTACCGGAGGCGTAGGGCACGGCTAAAACCCTCCAGGTCCATGATCCCAAGACCGCCCAAGTGCCTTGGGCGGCAGACGGTCTTCCAGTTAACAAGGGAGTTACCTCCCGAGGTCTGAGATTGTTCCTCTTTTCGCCGGATGAGGGCCCGAATGATTTTGTCGATCTTTCTAAGTGGCCCCTTTGACAACACTTTTGCTTGCAATCTAAAAATACAACATCGAAAAACATAACACAAGACAAATCCATAGTCGATGTTTCTTGTCTTTAGACCATCAATCGAGGACGCGTTCATAGAATTGAAATGAGTATATTTATATACATACGTATAAAAACTAATGTGAAAAACACCATCAACATACAGGCAATTAGCGTTGGCCATGACCAAAAAAATCGAAATAGGGTTGTTACTTTTCGCAATCATTCTAGGCTTGTTGAAATTGCGCTGGGTTGTAATCAACATTATAGCAAAAATATCAATTTTTATGATGTGGCCGTACGTTTCTTAGATTTTCTACAAATCTCGCATAGTTCCAGGGCGGACCACCGCCTGCGCGCAACCCCTTTCATATATACAGCCGAGAATCTGGTGTGTGAAGCCTTATACATTGAAGTGATAGCCATAAAAACTTCTTAACTGAATTACGGAAATTATCCAAATTACATACACGACTGCTACTTAAATTATCAGTGAATTACAAGTTGAACACCACGGGGATTATCTGTGAAGTGTGGTGAGAAAAAACAGTGGAAATCACATAGCGGCAGCGGGGCTCCTTCGTCCCCCGCTCGTAGGGTATGGCGCGGGCCAGATCTAGCGGCTGGGCGCGGCGCTTGATGCCGGGCGCGGCGGTGCCCTGGAGCAGGCCGGCGATGGTGGCGTTCGACGGGCGGAGGGAGGCATGGCAGCGGTGGTGTAGGGCTGCCCCTACCCAGTGGGGCCTTCGCGGCTGGATGGCGGCGCTCGGCTCGGGTGGATCCGGGCAAAGTCATGGCCTTTGATGGCTTCGGAGTGGTCTCATGGCGGGGCGGCGGCCCCGGCGGTGGGAGTCGTGCGTTGGCCGTGGGCGGGCTGCGCGGCTCGGATGCGGGTAGGCAACCATGGTCGCTTGGGCGGCGTGGCTGCGGGTGTTGTCGGACCGGGGCGGCGGAAGTGTTAAAGCACCGGGGTTCATCACCTACCCAGTCTGTGTACTAGTCGACGGTGACAGCATCCATGGACGACGTGTCCTCCTTGCAGGTCCATGGTGCTTCTACCCCTTCCATCTTAATCCGGGTAAAAACTCGATGCTCGGATCGAACGGTGGCGACGTTCATGGTCGTGCCCTAACTGGAGGGACCATATTGGAGTCCTCCGTCCAGCATTTCCATTACACATCCTTCCGGACAATCGCTCCTCGTGGTGGTGTTCTCCGTCGGCTCTAAGCGGTTTCATTTTGCTCATCTTTTAGGTGCTTTGTAGTCGTTGTGGTTGTGTGTCGGTGTCCGGCATTCATGTATCTTGCCTTGGGTGTGTGGTGTGCGTTTGTATCGGATGTTTTGTTGTTGTGGTTCCGTGCTTATAGGGAATTGTAATTTTTCTGTTTATAATGCGTTCTCAATTGAATAGAGGGAAATGATCGATAAAAGGCGTGGCCAGTCCTCATTATACTTTTGCTTGCATTCTTCCTGTTCTCGTGGTCCAAATAAACCTCATTGACATATAATTTTAAACCACTTTTTTAGGAACCGGCAAAATGCATTTTTCTTATAGAAGAGATGGTGAAAAGGACACAATTTACAGAGGGGCGAGCGTTTTTAGGTAACGTCGCAGAAACCACAAAAAGACCAGTCTAAAAACCAGATTAACCAATGTCTGCGGTTGGCAGGTTGCCAGCAAACGCCAGGTCACGCTGAATGATTGCGTATAGGGCGAGAGCCGCCACCTCCCGATGCGTGAGGCTCTGTCCAGTGAACACCCGCCTATTTCGGTCCTTCTATATCGACCATATCGTTTAGATGATTCTTCCACTGCGCCTCTTGCGCACTTGTTTGGATGTGTGAATTCAAAGTCTTGTCCCACCAGTCAGACACGTTTCCTGGCTCCGGGAGGAAGCCGAGATTGAAACACCTTCATTCGTCCAAGTGTTCACCTGGGTCCAGACCGCGACTGTGATGGGACAGTGTTTGCATAGGTGGGTTGCTGTTTCTGACTGCCAAAGACAAATCAAACATCTGGGGGCGTGAGGCCATCCCCTCACGGCCAGCATATCCGCGGTGATGATTCTTCCGTGTAGAGCTAGCCAAGCAAAGAACTTGCACTTGGGCTCGGCGTTTGCGGACCAAACCTTGGTCGTGTCGAAACGTGAGTAGGAGCCAAATAATATTGCGCCGTAAGCAGAGGCGGCCGAGTATGCCCCCGAGGTGGTTAAGTTCCAGTTACGGGTGTCCTACTGGTCAGGGATGAGGGTGATCTGACTAATGTGATTCGAGAGAGACACGAATTCTCCCAGGTGATTAAATGGTCTGCAGTCTGGCCACCGCCCTGATCCAGTTCTCGTTCATGAGCTCGTTGTGCACCGATCTGTTCTATCCGGAGGTAATCTTGTAAAGCTCTGGAGCTAGAACCTTGAGTGGGCCATCACTGATCCAGTTTGCATGCCAGAACAGTGTCTTATGCCCATTGCCCAGCGTAATCGAGGTACACGCGCGAAAGAGGATCATGTCTGTTTGGTCACACGGGAGGCGTAGGGCACGGCTAAAACCCTCCAGGTCCATGATCCCAAGACCGCCCAAGTGCCTTGGGCGGCAGACGGTCTTCCAGTTAACAAGGGAGTTACCTCCCGAGGTCTGAGATTGTTCCTCTTTTCACCAGATGAGGGCCCGAATGATTTTGTCGATCTTTCTAAGTGGCCCCTTTGACAACACTTTTGCTTGCAATCTAAAACTACAACATCGAAAAACATAACACAAGACAAATCCATAGTCGATGTTTGTTGTCTTTAGACCATCAATCGAGGACGCGTTCATAGAATTGAAATGAGTGTATTTACATACATACGTATAAAAACTAATGTGAAAAACACCATCAACATACAGGCAATTAGCGTTGGCCATGACCAAAAAAATCGAAATAGGGTTGTTACTTTTTGCAATCATTCTAGGCTTGTTGACATTGCGCTGGGTTGTAATCAACATTATAGCAAAAATATCAATTTTTATGATGTGGCCGTACGTTTCTTAGATTTTCTGCAAATCTCGCATAGTTCCAGGGCGGATCACCGCCTGCGCGCAACCCCTTTCATATATATAGCCGAGAATCTGGTGTGTGAAGCCTTATACATTGAAGTGATAGCCATAAAAACTTCTTAACTGAATTACGGAAATTATCCAAATTACATACACGACTGCTACTTAAATTATCAGTGAATTACAAGTTGAACACCACGGGAATGAAGGTTCTATTTGGCCTCAAACAAACACATTTTGCCGCTTTAGCGAACATCGATATTAGTATCGCTGCTGGTTAATCGCTAACCGTCTGAACGAACTCCTTAGGAAGATAACCGCTGTTTCCCCGGAGATGAAGAATGCGTAGAGTATGAAAGACGCGAACTCGTTTGCATCACCTTGTAGCTGTGTCAAAAAAAGTACACATCGTCAAAATTAACAATAATGGCATGTACCACTCTTCTAATTTAAATAATTATGCGACACAAACCTCTGGGAATATGTCATTATCTCCTTCAAAATATCTGCAAAACATCAGCGTTGCTAGCCCCGTGCAGTTTCTGGTACATGTAAAACAAATTGTTCCGTCATAGAGATGAGGTATGGTTAAGAAATGTAACAAAATTTTTCAAGCAATCCTTTACCTGAGTGTAGTTGTTGTCTTGCATTGCAATATGTGGACTGACATGCTTTCCCAATCATACTGCCAGTTCTCAAAATAATCTGTGGCGCATTGCTTCAGGGACGTCTTCATCTGGGTGCATATCTTCATATGTAGCTCTGGCAATGAGCTACCGCCATCCATGGATATTGTTGGGTCAAATACAGTTATCCTTGACTTGTTAAATTCAAAAGCGTAGCACACCCATGTGAAATTGACCTTCCCTGGAAGTAGCATCTTCGAGCGAAAAAATAATGTTTATTATCTCTTCATGTCTGAGCTTATCATCAATATAAAATGGTTAAAGTACGTACCAAGTTGCAATTCGGCAGGTCGTGTTTTACATGTGGTCCGATGAACTATTCCCTTACTGCTAAATACGCTGATGTTGAATGCTGAGCCATTATGCATGTCTGAAACACAAAAAACAAAAGATGATTAATTTATTATATGCTGTCGTAATGATGGTCATAGCCTCAAAGTTGTACAAGACAAAAAAAATTGAAAAAAATGTTTTTCAGTTGAGGTGATTAGGTACCGCAACGTCTGATTCCATAAAGTGTTTCACAATGGAAGAGTGAGGTTCTTTTGTCCTTTCCTCGTCATATTGTTTGAATCTTCTTATTACAATGTCAAAGAAATCATGTTCCATGTCCTCGAACATGCACAGGTGTCTCCTTACTGTGGCAGCGGAGATCTCGATATACCTCGGGTTGTAGTGCATAATCCACAAGATGCATGCCGAATTAAAACAGTGAATATCAATGAATCAAAAATAAAAAGTTCATTTGACATGGTTTACCTCTTGTCCAAAAATCAATGTATGCACGGAGAACTTATTTACCTTTCACATGTGCTTTTGTCGTTGACGTTTTGCAACTATTTTTTGAATTTCTTGCAAATATCGAGTTGATAATGCCATATGTGTGCCGGTTGACATTGTCGCTGGTTCGTACTTAACAATCTAGCCCTTCTTTTGACGAATGGTGAAGAGCTGATGTCAAACTCCAGAGTCCTCGCGTTTAGATTCACCGTGTCCATGAATCTAGTGTCTCTTTCGTACACATACATTTGTTGTTCCAGCATGTTATTTGTTGATGGGCTTCTCCTTGATCGAGGAGGTGAAATCTGGCTAATTGACATTGCTCCTCCCACTGTAGGTTCAGGTGTTGTCATTCCGATTATGTTATCTGCATCATTATTCTTCCTTGAAACCGGGCTGTCAAAATCAATTCCCAAACTGAAACTTGGGCAGTCTTCAATAAGCCGTCTCTGGTCGTCATTCTCAAAAAGTCTTGTCTTTTTGGTCGACCCATTTGGCGAACGAGACGACAAGAATTGAGAAAAAGAGACAACCCTTTTACCTCTTTGCTTGCTGTCTCCTGCACATATGAAAATGGAGTGTTCATTCACCATCATAGTTATTTCTGTCTAGCTAGGCGGAAAAAAATTAAGAAGCTTGAAAACTTACTTGTGCTCAAGGAGCCGCTGTTGTTTGATGTGTTTCTGTTTCTTCCTGCATCCCTATCTTGCTCGTAAGTGTCGTGTAGAGTTCCATCTTTAGTTGAGCTATCTACATGCCTCCATTGTTTTCCTATAGCTCCTAACTTACCAATTAGCTGCACTGTCTCATACTCAACTATTTTATTTAACCTCTCAACACAGCGCTGATTATGGGTCATTAGCTCTCTGTAAATACCAGCACCGCACTGCTCGAAAAATGAAATGACAATTAATCATACCAAAAAATGACTGTACTTTATTAGTGTATTAAAGAAAAAACTTTGTAGTCATACCATTATCGGTAACCTCATATCTTCTGCAAGTTTGTAGGCTGCGGTCCAAATTTCTCCATCAGTGGTACGGTTAACACTGCTTCTTGGCTGCACTTTGTTCATACGGTGAAGTTAGAGGGATGTTAACCCCAAGCTAAATTGCCAATTCGAGAGAGTGATAACAAACCAACGATTTGCCGAATGTAGCCTCAGATCTTTCGCCCATTACTTTCGTGTCAGACTGAATCATGTTTTTCAGTATATCATTGTTGAATACTGATATCCTTGGAAGAATACCATGGTCCATGTTCATCGGTCCAAGGTCGGCATTGTCCAGATAGAAAACCTGAAAAAACAAGTATTAGTTAAACGTACTGAACTATCCGTTCGAAAGAAAAATGTTATGTGGATAGCATTGTTAACCCGTACCTGTAAGAACAATGTACATCATGTTATGTAGCTTATGTTGCTCCCATTGCTCAACTCATTCTTTATCCTCGTTGTTGCTTGACAAAGTGCATCGAGGACAAATTCTCCCCAGTTCCAACACTTTAAGTCATCGGTGTTTTCTAGTGCGTGCCAATACGCAAAGGTGCCGTAATCGTGCTTGCTAGTAGGTGCAAGTAGATGCCCAACTATGAAGATGATAAAAGCTGTCTTGAACACTTTTATTTCCTCTTGTGACATTGGGTTCCTGTACTGCCTCTAGTATTTTTTGTGCAGCCTTGAGGCTATGACCATCCTTCTTCTCCATGCCTAAACGCTTCCTAATCAAATAAACTATGCCCTGCTTGCCATCAGAAATCTTTTCTAGGACCCTCCTTCCCGAGCATGGGATGCCGAAAACGTTTTTCACATCTTTAGGGCTCATTTTGTACTGCCTACTTTCATCTATAATTATCATACGTCTAATCTCATCAATTTTGCTCAGTAACCACACTGAAAACTTCAAGTTCAATTTGTTCAGCAAAGGAAATTTCAGTAAACCTTCAAACCCCATTTCGGTAACAATTTTCCTTTTGAAATCATCAAAGGAGGATATGACCTTGAATACGAATTTGGTGGAGCACCTGGATGTCGGACAGCTGCCATCGCTGCGTTCAAACTCCTCATCTGAAAATTCTGGTATATCCATGATTTGTTCAATACAAGTCCACAATCCTATCAACAAAAATCAGAGATGTATAAGTGTGGTTATTCATTTGTTCTCGAGTTTATTTATAGAGCAAAAACGTATTATTCTGGATACACAGAGTTTATTTATAAAGCAAAAAAAGGTTTTATTCTTAGTACTTTTCGGCCCATAATGTCGGACATTTTCGGCCCATTTCTCCCATAATTTACAAGTGTATACCGTCATGTATATTTTCACTAGCCCAACTACTCGAGCCTCTTCTTCGTCGCCCAACTACACTCGTATCCATGTACACAAAACAGAATGAAGAATACTGATAGAACAGCATGAGCTACAGCTAGCTAGAACCGGCAAGAACAGAGAAAGAATAACACCCATAATTACGGACATTTTCGGCCCATTTCTCCCATAATTTCTAAGTGGATACTGTCATGTATATTTTCACTAGCCCAACTACTCGAGCCTCTTCTTGGTCGCCCAACTAAACTCGTATCCATGTACACAAAACAGAATGAATAATACAGATAGAACATCATGAGCTCCATCTAACTAGAACCGGCAAGAACAGAGAAAGAACAACACCCATAATTTCGGACATTTTTGACCCATTTCTCTCATAATTTCTAAATGGATACCCTCTTGTATATTTTCACTAGCCCAACTACTCGAGCCTCTTCTTCGTCGCCCAACTACAGTCGTATCCATGTACACGAAACAGAATGAAGTATACAGATAGAACAGCATGAGCTCGAGCTAACTAGAACCGGCAAGAATAGAGAAAGAACAACATGAGAAAGTTGTTTTAGGTACATACCAAGGTCCGTCGCTGTATTAGACAAGTCCAGCCTGGCGAGGCAGCACTGTCCCGATGGCCGCAAACGCAAACACACTGTCACACTCCTTTCTTGAGAAGAACTATGTGAGAGACCTTGTGAGCCTTGGAGTGGATAAATGGAAGGAGGAGGAGGAGGTCTGGGTGAGGAAGATCCTTGCATCGGATACCTTAGCCTACTCAATGCTTCTCTTGGGGAGAGAGTCGTCACGCATATCAAGCAAATAAACAAGTAGTGAACAGTTGGTCATGCATGAGGATGGCATTGCCATGCCCGATGCATTCTGACTATTGTATTGCCTAGTGTATAAAAAATTGAGTAGGCCTGCTTAGCAATTCATAGCTCATGACATAGACTAAAGAACTACTAAACAACTCGCGCCATGCATGACCACACCCGCCAACTCCCTCCAACAGCTCCCGCCATGCATTGTTTAACATACTAACTCTTCCCGACACGAATTGTTTACTCAACCATGCACAGATCCATAGAAACAGTGTTCAGGGATCAACGTCTCCGAGCATAGGTCCGGCTGGACCATGGTCCTGCCCAACATTTTCGCCTAGACAATAGAGCTTCTAGAGATGCTCGATTTGATTTTGAACAGTATACTGGTTCGTGCAGGTTTTTCTATAACAAGCACAAGCATGATATGTGGATGGCTGATCCCTTCGATAGCTCACTATGTAAATGTTGTTGACCCGCTTGATGCCCTTTCGAGAGATATATGTTTCTGAATTAAGTCATCTCTTTTGCTCCAACCATTCTAATGTGTTTCTATGTAATGAGCTTCTGCTTGCAGAACTTTTGCTACCTTCAGGCATATGCTATTTTGAAACTGAAAGAGCAACTTCTTCTAGTAAGTTGCGGTGTTGTGTCAGCATATTTGTTTGGAAGTTTATATGAAAGAGCTATGTATTTGTTTGCCCAAATGTTGGGCAAAATATGGGAATTACTAGCTTAACATTGAGTGTGGCTGAATAAATACTGAAAACCTCTGTCGAAATGAGAACACCAGAAACTATGGTCTGAAGATAGTCAGACAGAGATTTGTGGATTCTTATCTTACCCACATCAACTCAAAAGAATCATGGATGACTCTGAGAGGGGCGCTGTCGCCAATCAGCGACTTCAACCGTGGCACTAGCCTTACGACGAATCCAGTTGTCTGCCAGGACACAGTTAACACCAAATTCAGTCAAAACTTCAGAACAATTTCAGCAGTCATGTAGGCCGTTTGAATGATAGAATGCTGCAGTTAGTTATGCAGAGACGTACTGCAGACATGGTCGGCGAGCTGGTGCATGGCTTCCTTTGGGTTGTCGGTGACGTCGCTATCGCAAAACAGGAGTAGAGCATCCTGCATTTGACTCCAAAGTCTGTCTCTCTGTACTCTGAAGATGCCAACAACACCCAACCAACCATCCAACACAAATATGGACGATCAGAACAATTACAATCTGATTATCCCCATTGTGCTCGTTGTCGGGTCTAGCTAGCTGACGCCGAGAGGGCTGCATCGTCATCGCTGCACCTGGCAGCTCCGTTGCTAGCCTTTAATCTCTCAAGATACTCCTCGTCGCTGTCAGTCGGGCACTAGACGCTCTTGGGCTGCATCCTGTGGTACAGCTTGCCGGATTTCTGCATCAGGCTGACAGGCTGTACGTGTACGTGGATATGAACAGGCCCACAAGCTGCATGCAGGCAGGCGCAGAGTGAAACTACAAAGTCTGAACTCTCTTTTGGTGTCAGAGAAAACGTAACCAGTAGTGGCGGATTCTACTCTTACAACGATGGGCAATGAGGAGTATAGGAGAGGGCGCGCGTGCCGCACCGGCTCCGATCATTCGTAAACGGGTCGCCCTCTTTGTCGCAGACGGCCGAGACGGTGATCAGCGGAAAGTAGAGATTCCTTGCGATTTTTAGTCGCGTCATCAAATTATAAGTAGTTTGTGGCAACTGGCAACTCAAAGTCTGAAGCTGTGTGTACCCGATGAGCAGAAGGCGATGATGAGGCCCCTGGAAATGCCGCGGGGGTTTCAGGAACTTGCATGCTATCCAGGCAAGAACTTGATTGCTATTTTCACTAGCACGAACCACCTGTATGATGGACTGATGAGTGATACTACTAGAAAGGTACTCCCTCCGTCTAGGTGTGTAAGTCATCTTACGTTGTGCACCGCGACCAAGGCGGAGAAAAAAACAAAAAAACTTAATATTTTTTTGCTAATTAATAGCATTACATGCAATGAACTAACTAATGCATGTCATGTTTGGTAGTCTCAAGTCATTGAAACCATGCAGGGCTCACATTTCTTATTGGTTGATATGTCATAAAACAAGAAACAAGGAGGGAGTTAATGTACTGTGTCTAAGTGTTTTGGGATTATTTTGTTTTCGTAATATGACTT
>NC_057806.1:558662354-558663023 GCF_018294505.1 Triticum aestivum
AAATTGATGGAAATGTCAATAAAATAAAATAAAATAAATTCCCCATGTGATATGTGGTCTAGTTGTTGGGAAAATTTACAAATATGAATTTCGACTTTATTTATAAAATCTCTCTGGAATTTGTAAAATGGGCATAACTTTTGCATACGAACTCGGATTAAAAAGTTTTTTATATGAAAAATCATCTAGTCGAAAATTTACATCCGATGGAGACCGCCTACGGCCTGTTTGCAAATTTGTAGAATCCTCATATTCCAAAAGGAAAAAAAGTTATGCTCAAATTTCAGTTTTTTTTAATTTTCATTAAATCTGGTCAAACTATGGTCAAACTACTTATTCAAGAAGTATTAGTGTTACTAAATAATTATTCAAGAATATTAGTGTTATTAAATAATTATTTCAGTTTTTTTGAATTTTGGTCAAATCTGGTCAAACTATGGTCAAACAATGGTCAAACTACTTATTCAAGAAATATTAGTGTTACTAAATAATTATTGTTTTTTAAAACAATAGTTTCAAATTCAAACAGTGAAATGTGTGACTTCATGCTCAAGCTAAAATCCTGAGGGTTAATAGGATTAACATCTTACTATTGTCAGGAAAACAACGAGTGCAGACTTGGAAACGAAGGAGAATAGAACCTGGAAGTTAAGCGTGCTCAGGCTGGGG
>NC_057806.1:558664487-558667488 GCF_018294505.1 Triticum aestivum
ATGTCAATAAAATAAAATAAAATAAATTCCCCATGTGATATGTGGTCTAGTTGTTGGGAAAATTTACAAATATGAATTTCGACTTTATTTATAAAATCTCTCTGGAATTTGTAAAATAGGCATAACTTTTGCATACGAACTCGGATTAAAAAGTTTTTTATATGAAAAATCATCTACTCGAAAAGTTACATCCGATGGAGACCGCCTACGGCCTGTTTGCAAATTTGTAGAATCCTCATATTCCAAAAGGAAAAAAAGTTATGCTCAAATTTCAGTTTTTTTTAATTTTCATTAAATCTGGTCAAACTATGGTCAAACTACTTATTCAAGAAGTATTAGTGTTACTAAATAATTATTCAAGAATATTAGTGTTATTAAATAATTATTTCAGTTTTTTTGAATTTTGGTCAAATCTGGTCAAACTATGGTCAAACAATGGTCAAACTACTTATTCAAGAAATATTAGTGTTACTAAATAATTATTGTTTTTTAAAACAATAGTTTCAAATTCAAACAGTGAAATGTGTGACTTCATGCTCAAGCTAAAATCCTGAGGGTTAATAGGATTAACATCTTACTATTATCAGGAAAACAACGAGTGCAGACTTGGAAACGAAGGAGAATAGAACCTGGAAGTTAAGCGTGCTCATGCTGGGGGAGTGGGAGGATGGGTGACCGTCCGGGAAGTTAGATGATTTGGAATGATGAGGGGTGATTAGAGATTAAATTGAGCAGTAATGAGAGGGGTGATTAGAGATTAGAGGTTAAAATAAATCAGACCGTCCGAGAAGTTAGATGATTTGGAATGATGAGGGGTGATTAGAGATTAAATTGAGCAGTAATGAGAGGGGTGATTAGAGATTAGAGGTTAAAATAAATCAGAAATTTGAAAATAAAAAAAATTCAAAAAAATTTAAAAAAATTTCAAAAAAAATCAGAAAATTACCTTTAGTACCGGTTGGTGTTACCAACCGGGACTAAAGGTGGACCTCCAGGCAGCGGCCACGTGGAGGGCCTTTAGTCCCGGTTCTGGTTTGAACCGGGACTAAAGGGTCAGGGCATTAGTACCGACCCTTTAGTCCCAGTTCATGAACCGGGATTGCAGGCCATTTTCCTACTAGTGTATATATCTCTGGAAGTTTGGTTTGGACGTAATATTTAGTACATTTTGGTAAAATTAGCCTCCATAGTAAAGATTGTTGTGTAATTTTCCCCCCTATAATTGTACAATGAAAAATATGGTAGTCAAAACTACATGTAGGAGATTTTTAAGTTAAAATGAAGTAAGGGGATTACATTGTTCAGTAATCCCTAATTAATTCAATCATCATGCAAATACAACTAATCCTTATCTAACTAGGTGCCAACTATGTAAAATCATTGTTTCCCTGCCCACAGTAAAGTCACTCCTTTTATCACGACCTAAGTGGCCACCAATACCTATTTTGTTCTTTTGCAGTCACGCCATAGGAAGGATATGAAAAATGTGTGCCAATATAGCACACTCGATCCCATCGAATGCCTTGAACTCCATCTCAGAGCAATAGTTTTGAACACCTATGAAGGCAAGAGAGCAGATGTTAACTTTGCCAAGTTCTTTGTTCTGGACGCAAAGGTGCTCAAGGTAATGAAATTTGGTGCCAGTGGTACCTGCAATGATAAATGGGTGGCTAATCAGCGCAGGCGGCTACAACTGGATATCAGTGCTTCCAGAGGTGCAAGATTTTATTTTAAAAGAGATTTTGATATCCCCAGCTTTTGCGATCACTATCACTTTCATGGTATGTGGACAGTTGATCCCTTTGGTAGCTCGTAGTGCAAATGTTGTTGTCTGGTATGATGCCCTTTCAGTGGAGTCTCTTGCAAAACAACAGTAGCCTAAAGTATGCTGAAATTTAGAAGTTTCAGAGCCAGGGGATATATGTGTCTCAGGGTGGACACGATCCGGGCCGGTCCAGTCCCTAACCGAGCCGCTGTTTGGACCGGCCGGCGGCGGACCGGACTGGACCGGACCGAGCAGCTCCTCGGTCCTCTTTTCCTGGACCGGACCGGCAGTGGTAAAGCTCGGGCCGGACCGAGTGGACCGCCCATGTTGGTGTACGGCCACGGCGAGTGGCGGCGGACGGTGACGGCGAGCGGCAGCGCACGGCGACGGGAGTCTATAGGGTATGGGAAGGAGAGGAAGGAGAGGGGAAGCAGCCGCGGGCCTCGTCGCCACGCTCGACATGGCCTTCTCTGAGCTCGTTGAGAAGAAGCGCAGGGACGCCTTGAGTAGCAGCGGCGGCGTCACCGTCAGTGTGTTCTGGCTGGTGCCCTAGTTCTTCCTTCCTACCATGTGTAGCTGGAGTTTTTTCATCTGGGAGGCCCCTGAGCGGATGAATCCCATGGACACAGCCACACAGCTATGTTACTCACAAGGTAGTGTTATGCAGTTAATGGTGTTGCCTCGTTGCTTCCTGTTTTTTTGACACGTTAATTCTGATTTCTGTCACGTTAACTCTGTTGAGCCGAAAGGAGTCTGCACTGCAGGGTTGTTGCATGTGCCATGTTGATCCTCTTTACAATTTGCATGTTGCAAATAAACAGGGCCTATCACGGCTATGCCCACGTACAAAAGTTTGGTCTGCCTCTGATCGATCTTCAGTTAGATGGCAGATCGTGGGGAGGTGTAGTGTAACGACCGGTCATGATCTCCGAGATGTGTGGATCGGACAGAGTAAAAAGGAAAGAAAACAAAAGAACGCTGATTACGCGCATCGCAGAATCGTGTGCTGGGTTGTTTTTGAGTTGTGTTGTTTCGGTTAATCGAGTTGGACCGAGCTAAAGCCGGACCGGACCGATACTTTTACGTGCCGATATTTCGTAACCGGACCGACCATATTCTTGAGCGGGCCAAGACCGTACGGTCCGGGCCGCGAGCCGGGCAAAAAGCCCGCTCGCCACGTCCAGGCTGATATGTGTCTATGCTCTTTCCATACTGAAATAAATTCGTTTCTATCTC
>NC_057806.1:558667976-558668460 GCF_018294505.1 Triticum aestivum
CTCGCACGCGTACACACGGGTGCGGCGCGGCTATATAGCCGGTGGCCTGCACTCGCCTGTGCCCACACCAGCCCCGCCCCCCGCCGCCGCCCAGCTCCTCCCTCTCCCTACCTCTCCCGAGCGCCGCCGCCCAGCCCCTCCCTCTATCTCTCTACCTCTCCCGAGTCAGTTGCCATGGCGGAACGCTTCCCCGGAGACGAGGTGGCGGCCAACGGCTTCGGCCGCTGTTCGCTCCGCGAACAGGAGTCCTGACTCCTGTTCCAGGCGAACATCCCGGCGCCGCCGGACATGCGCGCCGGGCCGACGGGGTGGAGGCTCAGCGCCGGGGGAGTGCCCATTCCCCCGTTGCCCGACGCCGTGGCGAAGCCGAAGTACTTCACCGAGGAAGTTGAGGTCGTGCGCGCCTCCCTTACCGACGCCCAACTCTCCCTCCCCCAGTACGCCGCCGACAACCACACGGCTTGGGCGGCGTATTTCGAGCGCC
>NC_057806.1:558669086-558680272 GCF_018294505.1 Triticum aestivum
TCCCCGGCCGCACACTCGAGGGCGTGCTGACATACCTCGAGGGCGGCAACGACCCGCCGTTGGCGTACCCTACGAGGGCGGCCGCCCCGGCGCAGCACCGACGCGCCGGGCCATGGGCTCCAAGGAGGTTCGGGTCCTCCTCCTTTTCCTCCTCCCGATCTTCATCGCACTTCTCCGGCACTCCGGCCCTGCTCGGCGTCAAGGCCGAGCCCACGACGGAGACGCCGCTCGGCCGGCGCACTCACAGCGTCGGCATCGTCATCAACGAGGGCGGCCGGCGCGCCTACTCGTCGGCTCCTCCTCCGCGCTTCGTCAAGCCAAAGACGGAGCCGGGGCTCGCGCCGGTAAAGAAGGAGTCGGCCGCGCCGGTAACGACGGAGCTCGACGACGACGACGCGGCCCTGGAATGGGCGCGCAGGGACTCCATAGAGATGAAGAAGGAGCGCCTGGAGAAGGTGAAGGAGCGCCAGTGCGCCGCCCTGCTTCGCTTCGCGGAGCGTCGACGCGGCCGCGACTAAGGCAGAGTCGTCGTCATCTGCGACAGCGACGACGACGACGACGATGCGCCGCCACCAGTCCGCCATGGCGACGCCGGGCAGGGGTCCAGCAGGGCGCCCGCGTCAAGGAGGAGAAGGCCGACGACGATGACGACGGCGACGGCGGCGACTTCTGCCAGTTTTTCCTTTAGATTAGTTTATGTATATGTGCTATGTAATGAAAATCCGCGAACTTCGCCGAAATGTGCCGAAATTTATCGTGTTTGGCCGAATTTTATCGTGTTTAAGCCGAACTTCGCTGAACTTTTTTTATTTTAAAACGTGCCTGGGGACGGTCCTGGGGCGGGCGTCTAGGGACCAACTCGCCCCAGGCCCAATTTTTGCGCCGGCTCACCCCCAGGCGGCGATTTTAGGCGTCCCCTGGGGGGCCAACGGCTGGAGATGCCCTAAATAAGCACAAGCTCCTGCCTCAGCCGGTGGAAGGGAAGGGCAGCCTCTTACTTTGGTCTCTGAATATTTATGTAAAAGAGTTTGTATTGTTTGCAGAACTGTCTTGCAAAACTGTCATGTGATTTGCCACGTTTCAGTGGGTCCTGTAATCTTTCAGTTGGCCAAATTAGGTGTTGCGCATAATCTGATGTCATTTGATTATATCATAATGAATTAGGCCAACTCCACCACGCGACCTCATCTTGTCCGGGTGCGTCCGTTTAGGGTAGAACGGACGAATAGCGCGGCCCAACGCACAGCCCCAAACAGAAAAATGTCCAGCTTCCGTCCGCTTTCGACCCATCCCGGGCCAAACTTGCGCCGAGTTTGGGGTGAAACGGACATCACGCGGACAGGCTCGCCGCACGCCCTTGTCTCCCCGTGGCCCGCCTGTCGGGGACACTAGCAGTCCCTTCGCTTCCAACGCTTCCACCCCCTTTCCCTGCCCCGCCCGCCCGCCCCGCCGCCGGCGCCGCCGCTATTCTCTGGCCGCCTCCTCACCGCGCAGCCCCCGACCGTTCATACCAAACCACGACTCGACATGGCGGCCACCACGCCCGCGCTTTCGCCGTAGTTTTGACCGTTGATCTGAGGAGGTTTGGCCGTTGACGTTGCAGCCGGCGGCAGAGGGGATACGACCGCTGGCGACGTACCACGACGGCCGCGACAGCTTCCGACGAGTGCTCCAGAGCGGCCAGTAGCCGACCGCCAACCACCCCTGCTGCATCGAGGTGATCATCGTGGCCTCTTTGCCACCACGACCGCATGGTGTTCGACACTTTGCCCACAAAGGTATGGACAGTGGAGATGAGTTTTTTCTTCCACCACTTCATTTGTTCATCAGACGATTCGTTGTCAGATGATGAAGATCTTGTGATGGCTGCACTGGTCGTTCACGGCCACATTCAACGGCAGCTTCCTCGGTACAGGGGGTCACTCCCTGGTCGTCCTCCCAACCTGAACCGCAACAGGAAGAGAGGCCACGCCCTGCTCTATGCCGATTACTTTGTGAACACCCCGCTCTTCAAGCTGGATAAATTCCGTCGCTGTTTTCGAATGGCAAGGCATGTGTTCAATCGTATCCGAGAGGGAGTGGTTGCTCATGACCCATACTTTGAGTGCAAGAGGGATGCCCTTGGCAAGCTTGGATTCTCCTGTTACCAGAAATGCACCGCGGCCATCCACATGCTTGCATATGGAATTCCAGGCGATCTGATGGATGAGTATGTGCGTATAAGTGAGACAACATGTCTGATATCAATGTACAAGTTCTGCCAGGCTGTGATCGAGGTGTTTGGCCCGGAGTACTTGAGGCAGCCAATTACCGCTGATACAGAGAGATTGTTGGCGACCAACGCAGCTAGAGACTTTCCAGGCATGCTTGGCAGCATATATTGTATGCACTGGGAGTGGAAGAACTGTCCATTTGCTTGGCAGGGCCAGTACAAGGGGCATGCCAAAGCATGCACTGTCATATTAGAAGCGATGGCTTCGCAGGATCTTTGGATATGGCATTCTTTCTTCGGCATGGCAGGTTCTCACAATGATATCAACGTGTTGTAGCGTTCTCCAGTCTTCGCAAGGCGTGCAGAAGGACACTCCCCACCTGTCAACTTTGAGATCAACGGCCAGTATAACAAGGGATACTATCTAGCAGATGGTATATATCCTCAGTGGTCAACTTTTGTGAAGACAATCTCAAACCCCCAAGGTGAGAAGAGAAAGAGATTTGCCCAAATACGAGAGAGTGCTAGAAAGGATGTGGAGCGTTCTTTTGGCGTGCTTCAATCCCAATGGGGTGTCGTTCGAAACTTTGCACTGTCATGGAATGAAAGGAAGCTTTGGGAGGTGATGACTGCTTGTGTGATCATGCACAACATGATCGTCGAGGACGAGCGTGATGACAGTATCTTCGACCAAGGATTTGATTATCAAGGTGAAAATGTTGAGCCCCTGCACCAAGAACCGACCACGTTTGAACAGTTTGTCCAATTCCATCGTGAGCTGCGTGATTGGCACACTCATTTGGATCTTCAAAATGACTTGTTTGAGCACGTGTGAGATCACATTGACAACCAATGGATGTATTGATTCATTTTATGTTCATTCAAGACAATTTCGATTTGGTTGTAAAACTATTTTATTAGAGACAATTTTGATTCGGTTGTAGAACTATTTTTATTTTGAGTTGGACGTGCAAACTTGTTTCGATATGAAAATATGGGCATTTTTGGCCCTGGCGGACAGGATGGGACAAACGGATGCGGCTGCGTGCTAGGCGCACGGCCACCGCATCCCCGGACAGGCCTGGACACGCCCCCATTGCCCTACTCAAACGGACCGATTACAGGTAAAGCGGACGTCCGTTTAGGGTCGCGCGGTGGAATTGGCCTTACTGCTTGATCATTCCATCACAGAGATCCATCCACTAGTGGGGTCTGTTGCAAAAGCAGGACAGGCTGAAAATGGACTAGTATCTTTTTCCGATAAAGAATGGACTAGTATGTACTACCCTGTTTCTTCTCTAAGAGCATCTACAACCGGGCGCTCCAAATCGCACTCAAACGCCAAGACGGATTGTCCGGTCACAAAAAGTCGACTCAGCCGAGCGCCTCAAACGCCCGAGCTGACTGACACCTCTCATATCCAGCCTAAATATGAGGAGTCATATTTATTATATGCGGCTGTAGATGCTTTAACTATAAGAACTTTTAGTTTTTTTTTTTGATTCGTATGTATCTAGGCATATTTTAGTATGTATGTAGTCAATATTTTGAAATAGCTAAAAAGTCTAATATTAGGAAACGGAGGAAATAGTATACACAAAGAAATGGCGTTTCTACTAACGAACTCCGTATGAAGACTTTACAGATGGAATGTACGGGAATTCTCCCTGATCCCTTGCAAAACTGAACTGTTCATGGTGACGGCAGAAAGTGCCACCCTCTTGCACGCTCGTCAAAACGCGTCCGTCCTCGAGACTCCGGTGTCATGTAAATCTTTCGGTTGGACAAAGTGTCGTGCAAAATCGAAGGTTGTTAGATTATATAGTGAATCGGTGCTTTTTTGAAAGAGGGGATAAGTGAATCAATGCTTGATTGTTTCTCTTACAAAAACAGGGCATTGCTGAAAATGAACTACTCCCTTCGTCTCATAATATAAGACCGTTTTACATATTAATATAGTGTAAAAAATGCTTTTATATTAACGGAGGGAGCAATACAGAAAGAATAGACTGTCACGCTGTGTGCCCATCTCTCTAGACATGGAACCTACACATGGAGCGCGGGAGTTATTCCCAACCGCAGAACGAGTCAAGACGGCAAGGCGCGAGGAATAAATTCAAGCCAGGACGAGAGGATGGACGGCGCGAGGGCGGCGACGAGGTACGCCCACAGGAAGCTGCCCGACGTCAAACGATGAGATGAAGACGCTTGCACGGGAGATGTGCAGGGTCCACGGGAACACGTGGCATGAGCGCTAGCGTTTTTTGTGATATATGTTTACCTGTGTAAATCGCACATGTTGCAAACTTGTTAAATAGATCGCTCGGGGGTGCACAGAAGGTCCCAACCTAATTGCCAGATTTTTTGGGCGGCGGCAGCCATGAACGATGTGGCGGTTTCGCTCCCCCAAGAAGCGGAGGCGGGACGAGCGGCAATCTCCGGCGAGCAGGGATGTCAGCGGTGGCGATGGTGCGAGCCTCGATCTCATCAGCGGCCTCCCCGACGAGATCCTCGGCACCATCATCTCTCTCTCTTGCCCACCAAGAACGCCGCGCGGACAGCCGTTCTCTCCTCCCGGTGGCGCCGCCTCTGGCACTCCGCCCCGCTTAACCTCACGGTCGGCTACCTCGCCCGCTATATCTGGCGCTGCGCCAGGCTCGACCACTGCGGCGGCGTCGACTCCGAACTTGTTCTCCCTCAGCCGTGGTCTCTGCGCCATGTTGGACGGCTGGTTCTCCCCCGCCCTCCACGGCCTTGAGGAGCTCGATTTCTACTTGGGCGGCAAGCCCTGGTGGACGCTGCCGCCGTCCGTGCTCCGCTTCGCGCCCACGCTGCGTGTCGTCAGACTGTGCGGCTGTGATTTTCTCGAGATTAAAGCTACCCCGCACTTCGTCTCCCTCGGCTGAAGCAGCTCGACCTCTCTTGTGTCGCCATCCCAGATGCGACCCTCCACTGCCTGCTCTGCTCGCTAGCTGCACTGCGCTAGCGAGCCTTCAGCTTGATAATATCCAGGGGCTCAGCTCTGTCCGGATCATCTCGTCCACTCTATGGTGTATTGATTTCTCTGGTTCTTACTTCAACGTTGAAGAATCCCTGCTTCGGGAGCTTGTGATTGAGGGTGCACCTTGTCTTGAGAGATTGATCGTACATGGTGGCCTGGGGATAGTCAGAGTCCTTGCGGCGCCAAAATTGATGGTGTTGGGCTGCCTGTCTAGCAACAATTATAAATCTGTGAATGGAACAATTGTGCAGGTAAAACTTGCATGCATTTGGGCATTTTCTGCTCGCAATCTACTGATGTGTGTGTATCAGTTTTCTCCAGGAAACTATCCCCACTAGCTTGACTGCGTCGGGACGCGCAGTTAAGGTCTTGATTCTAGAATATATCGGCCCCAATCTAGATGAGATTGTTGGTTTCCTTAGATGCTTTCCCTGCTTAGAGAAGCTATACATCGAGGTGAAAATCTTTGTTGTTAAATCTAGTCACATGGAATTTAACTTTGATCAACAATATGTAGGAGATTTTCAAGTTAAAATGAAGTTAGGGGGTGCATTGTTCAATAATCCCCAGTTAATTCAATCATCATGCAAATGCAACTAATCCTTATATGCCAGTGATGAGGTCACTGTTTTTTTACCTGCAGTAAAATTGCTCCTTTTATCACGACCTAAGTGGCCACCAATACCGATTTCGTTCTTTTGCAGTCACGGATTAGGAAGGATATGAAAAATGTGTGTAAATATAACACACTTGATCCCATCGAATGCCTCGAACTCCATCTCAGAGCAATAGTATTGAACACCTATGAAGGCAAGAGACCAGATGCTAACTGTGCCAAGTTCTTTGTTCTGAATGCAAAGGTGCTCAAGGTAATGAAATTTGGTGCCAATGGTACCCGCAATGATAAATGGGTGGCTAAACAACGTAGATGGCTACAACTGGATAACAGGGCCTCTAGAGGTGCAAGATTTTATTTTAAAAGAGATTTGGATATCCGCAGCTTTTGCAATGACTATCGCTTACATGGTATGTAGACAGTTGATCCCTTTGGTAACTGGTGGTGCAATATGTATACTAAATTTAGATGTCTGCACAGCCAGGGGATATATGTGTCTATGCTCTTTCCATACTGAAGTAATATGTTTCTATCCATGAAGTATACTGGAATTCAGAAGTCTGCAGAACCAGAGTTCAGAAGTCGGCAGGGGATTAAGTAAGCACAAGCTCCTGCCTCAACTGGTGGTAGGGAAGGGCAGGGGCCGAGTAGCTTCTTACTTTGGTCTCTGAAAGTGTATTTAAAGGAGTTTGTATTGTTTGCAAAACTGTCTTGCAAAATTAAGTGTTGTGCAAACTCTGATGTCCTTCGATTTTATAATGAATTAGTGCTTGATCATTCCATCACAGGGATCCTTCCACTAGTGCAGTCTGTTGCAAAAGCAGGACAGGCTGAAAATGGACCAGTATATTTTTCCAGAAAAAATGGACTAGTATTTAGTATACAGAAAGAATGGCGTGTCTACTTACAAACTCTGTAATGAACACTTTACAAATGGAATCTACGGGAATTCTCCCTGACCCCTTACAAAATTGAACTGCTCGTGGTTGCCTGCTTCAGGAGAGGATGGACATGAAAACGGTGGACCAGGTGGTGAGCGCCACGGCCGCGACGAGGTACGTCCACAGGAAGATCACCGAGCACTCCTCCTGCCCGACGTCGAACAGCTGTGCCATGGTCCCGATGTTCATGGCGGGCGGCAGGGCGGATTGCATCATCAGCACGTAGCGGTAGAGCGGGTCGTGGGGAAGGAACCCAACGCCGTGTGCCACGCGCACGACAGCGATCCCGATAACCGGCATAGCCACGTAGCGGATGCACACGATCGCCATGATCACCGTGCGCTTCAGCACCGACTTCCGCAGCCCTACAGAAGAATTTTCAAAGTGACTTCAGAGAATATTTTTCGGGGACGACACGACACTATGCGGATGAACTGCTACCAAATGATCTTGATGGTCGGGACAGTGATGTGTCAGATCCCTACCTTGGGTCAGGTTTCCTCCGAGGATGAGGGTGATGCAGGGTATAGTGCCATTGCTGCAAATGGAAGTACGAAGTCATTGGAGTGAGACTGGATGAATACTGAATTACGTTCAGAGCTTTCAAAATGAATACAGGAAAAAGTTTCATCAGCAGGTATGTTGCTTTGTACCCCATCAACTCCAGAGAATCCTGGATAACTCTGAGAGGGGCGCCTTCGCCGATGATCAGCGACTTCAGCCATGGCACTAGCCCAACAACGAATCCAATTATCTGCCAGGATGCAGTTAAAACCGAATTCAGTAAAAAAAAAACCTTTCCCCTAGAAATGATAAATGTTGCAGTTTGTTTGGCAGAGACGTACCGCGGATATGGTCGGCGGCGCCATGAGCTCCTCGATGAGCTGGTGCACGGCCTCCTTCAGGTTCGTCCAGAACCCTTTGTTGTTGGCGACATCGCTCTCGCACGACAGGAGTGGAGCCTCCTGCATTTTTGTCCTAGTCAGTTTCTCTGAACTCTGGAGATGCTCCCTAGAACCAACCAACCAACATGAAGAATTCTGAACTTACAATCTGGCTCCCCTCATTCTGTTCTTCAGGTCTAGCGGACGCCGGGAGAGCCGCTTCCTCGTCGCCGGCTTTGAATCCCTCGAGATGCTCCTCGTCACTGTCGGCCGGGCACTGGATGCTCTTGGACTGCATCTTGTGGTACAGCTTGCCAGACTTCTGCATCAGACTGTAGGTGTACGTCCATATGAAGAGGCCACCGAGCTGCAGACATCCTCAGAGTGAATTAACGGCCTGATCTCTCGGCGGCGTCAGAGGGACGAGCAACTGGTACTGGTGGTAAATTCTGCTTACAGCCATGGACAGCGACGAGTAGGAGAGGCCGCGCGAGCGGCACTGGTTCCGGTCGCTCCCAAACGGGTTACCGTCTTCGTCGCAAACGGCCGGGACGACGATCAGCAGCAAGTTTCCGAGGTTTCCTACATTTGTTTGGTCGATGCCGGACACTGTTAATACCATAATACCAACATCAGCATGGCAACTCAAAGTCTGACATTGTGTACCTGCTGAGCAGAAGGCCATGATGAGGCCACGGAAATGCGGCGGCGGTTTCAGGATCTTGCACGCTAGCCAGCCTAGAGCACTGCCAACCAGGAATGTGATTGCTATGTTCACCGGCATGAACCACCTGTATGATGCAAATCTTATCCGTGTCAGTCCACTTGAGCTGGATGTTTATGCAGACATGTTTACTGAATGTTTTGACTCTTGGGGAAAAAATGTGTGTCTTCTTTGACATTCAGAGAACTTGTAAATGGAAGCATGGTGCTAACTCTGGCATATGTTCACCGAATTGCATGAAGCCTGACGAAAGCACTGACTCACCAGGAGATGACGTCGGAGAGTGTGACCGTCTTGGCGAGGTTGGCGAAGATGAGAGATGGGGTGAAGACTGTAAAAACAACCTGCCCAAGAAAACCGAAGGCAGTAAGTATGATGGTAAGGATGTAAGAGAATTGCATGTGCCAATGGAAGCTGGATGACCTTGTTCATGTCCCTGCGGGCGCTGGCGGTGAGGACCTTGCTGTACCCCGAGGCGAGGAAGGCTCCGATGACGCCGATGAGCAGGACCTGCACGATGGGCATGGAGGCCACCACGAGCAGCGACAGGAAACCCATCTTCCCGGCCGGCCCTGATGTAGGAGCAGGATCAAGTCTCCTCCTCAGTCCCCTGCTGATCTGCTTAGCTTCTGTCCTGTGGTGTCAAGGATGGTTTTCAGACACGCCTCCTGACAGATTCAGATAAGAGAGCGACAACAGAGATCAAAATGGCTGGATGATCCACGGAACTGCCGGTAGCCGCAATAAGTCTGGATGGCATTGCTCCGGGGAGCTAAAGCTTTTATCTACTATTTACGAAATCTTTGTTGCTGCTGCTAGACTGCTAGCTTCTGGTATATGCTAGTAGTTGTACTGTGATCCGAAAGAGACGGCAGCAAGTTGCAAGATGTATGCCTGCCTTGTCAGCATACAGGTGGAGGAGGCGAAGGCGTAAAGCACTTGTGCGTTTAGACAGGCAGCACAAGCGTTTGAGGAAAAGAAAACCTGCCGGCGACGATTCAAGCGGACGGACGGACGCAAACTCTCCAAGACTCACGGAACTTACTAATGTTCCCCAAGGTTGAAGAAGAAAAAGAAGAGGAAGAAGAAAGCATGGAACGCAGCAGCATGTAGGAGATGGCCGGACGGGGCTCCCAGAAGAAGGAAAAGCAAATAAAGACGGTGATGGCCCTCGCCCACGGCACGGAGCTGCCGGCTGCATGCTCGATCGCGGACGCAGGAGCGAAGTAATTAAGCTTAATAATTACCTGAAGAATGCGCGGCGGGGCGGAGGAGCGAGGAGGAAGGAGAGATCCGCCGGAGTTGTTCGTGGCCGGACCGCCGGAGACGGGGGAGGGGGCGTACGGTGGTAGCCTGCTCTGGATGGATGGATGCGATGCAGTCAGAGCCCAGAGAGGAGGAGGAGGAGGAGGTTTAAATAGGATAGCGACGGAGACACGTACGTACAGAGTCAGGCGGACTGGGCCGGAGAAGAGATGGCGCCTACACCGCATCCACCTTCCCGTGCTGCAGGCAGCCGCCGCCAACACAGACGTCCGTCCGTCCGTCTGTCGCTTAGCTACCTACTCGCTTCCCTCCTCCTTCCTCTGCTAATCCCGTGCAGTCAGGCTAAAGCGCACATGGACATGCTTGGTTATCTGGTTGCCCGATCAGCTAGCCGATCGATCGCCTCGCGTCTCCATCTCTTTGACCACGCACGCGCCACACGCATCCAGTCCCAAGTCTCCCCCTCTTTACGAAAGAGCGAGAGCAAGTTGGGCTCGCCTTGGCTTCAGTAATACTCTCCCTCCGTTCCAAAACAAGTGTATCAAAACTTAGTACAACTTTATACTAATATTAGTACAAAGTTGAGACACTTATTTCGGAACAGAGAGAGTGATTAATTGATACAGCTCTACTCAACCTCCTACTACTAAAAAATCATATCCAAATTCAAAATACACACTTAGAAACAAAAATAACTAATCTAGAATGAATAGTGTCACCGAAAGACAACAGGATAATTGGCAATATTCACAACTGGATTTGTCTTTTTCGTTTCTCAATGTGCATTTCGAATTTGAAGCTGAAATTTTTATGAGTTGTAGATACATTCCTTGTGTTCATTCATGATTGTTTTTCAGAATTTTATTCAACACTGAAAATTGATTTTTAAATGGTATCATAGGAGCATTTAAAAGGTGTCGTATCACTGGATAGTCCCCCCTCCTGCTCGTGCTCTCTTCTGCTATAGCTTTCTCTGCTTGCTGCTGATGTACACTAGTCAATGACTACGACACACCCCTCTGTCGGTTGAAGCTAGGAAGGTTAATTGTGTGGAAAATAGTAGATTGCACAAGGATTCAAGACTTGTGAGTTCAGACCGTATGATTGTCCCACTTGTCTATCAGAGGCGATGACGATGGGCGGCGATGATGGTGATCCCGTAACCTGCGGCAAGGGCAGGGCTGAATGCAGGTTCCTACACAAGAAAAAGAATAAATACCCAGGTGCCCACGAGTCGAACGCAACATGTGTTGGAAATGCACTTTTTCGATGAATTTAATCCCTAACCAAATCATGAACCAAGCATTAACAGTATCAACCTCAACTGAAATCTAAACATGTGAGCTCGGACCAAACATAGAACCGAGACATCTATGAACGCATCATATCTGGTTAGCACATGAGCGAGTAAATAGGGGATGAACAGATCATACCCTCCAGTAGGCCAGGCTAGGGTCGAGGCGGAGGCAGTGGCTGGAACTTAGTCGGCAGCCTTCTTCTTGGCGGCGTCAGGGGCGGAGCCAGGGGGGACGAGCAGGGCCT